>NC_091440.1:15198340-15457180 GCF_964237555.1 Oryctolagus cuniculus
CAGCTCACTTGGCTAATCCTCCGCCTACAGTGCCAGCACCCTGGGTTCTAGTCCTGGTTGGAGAGCCGGTTCTGTCCCAGTTGCTCCTCTTTCAGTCCAGCTCTCTGCTGTGGCCTGGGAAGGCAGTGGAGGATGGCCCAAGTGCTTGGACCCTGCACCCACATGGGAGACCAGGAGGAAGCACCTGGCTTCTGGCTTTGGATTGGCACAGCATGCTGCCTGTGGTGGCCATTTTGGGGATGAACCAACGGAAAAAGGAAGACCTTTCTCTGTCTCTCTGTCTCTCTCTCTAACTCTGCCTGTCAAGAAAAAAAAAAGCATGAAGACGAAAAGCAGGAGAAGTAAACCCATGTAAAGCAAAAATTGGACAAAAAAACCCTTCTGATTAAAAAAAAGCTTTAACATGCTCAATTTGTTTGTCACCTTGGACACTCTCACCCTGGAGCAGTAAACAGAGCTCCATGGCTGCACCCAAAACACATATCCGGGTATTCACTGAAAGAGCAGACCCTCCACTAAGCCACAGAAGAATACTCCAAAGATAAAAGCCAACACAGAGAAGAAAAAAAAAAAACCAGGTATCTTCACAAATGCCTAAAAATAAATGCAGCTATTCAAGAAACAAGAATGAGGAGGACAACATGATGCCTACAAAGGAACACAACAACACTTCAATACCAGAATGTGAAGATGCAGAGATTGAAGAAATGCTAGAAATGGAATTCAAAAAATTGATCATAGGATTACTAAGAAATAATCGGAAGCAAATCCATGAATTAAAGAAAGCCACACGTGACATGAATGAAAAATTTTTCCATGAAATTGAGATTTAAAGATAAATCAAATGAAATATTGGCAATGAAGAATTCAATAACTCAAATAAAAAATGTGGTGGAAAGCCTTAACAACAGTCTCAGTAAAGTAGAAGAAAAAATATCTGCGTTAGATGACAAATCTCTGGAAATTTTACAGTCAGACCAAAAAAAGGAAGAAGAAATTAGAAAACTAAAAATAAGTTTCAGAGATGTATGGGATACTACCAAACAACCCAACGTACAGGTTTTAGGAGTTCCTGAAGACATGGAAAGAGAATGAATTATAAGGCCTTTTTAGTGAAATAATTGCAGAAAGCCTCCCCAATTTGGAGAAAGAAAAAGATGTCTAAGTACAGGAAGCACACAGAACTCCTAATAGACATAACCACCACAATACATTGTAATGAAACTCTCCACAGTAAAACATGAAGAAAAGATTCTAAAATGTACATGAGAGAAATGCCAGATTACTTTCAGCAGATCTCCAATTAGACTCACAGCTGACTTCTCATCAGAAACCCTACAGTCTAGGAGAGAATGGCAAGAAATATTCCAAGTCTTAAGAGGAAAAAAACTGTAAACCAGAAAACTATACACTACAAAGCTCTCATTTATGAATGAAGGTGAAATAAAGACCTTCTATAACAAACAGAAATTTAAAGAATTTGTCACCACTCATCTAGCCTTATAATAGATGCTAAAGGATATGCTATACACAAAAACATAGAAACCTGATTATCACTATGAAAGAAGGTGAAGGCAGAAAAATCTCCCAGTAAAAGTAGAAATGAAATACAAAGTAAACAATAGGAATATTTACAGAAAATTGGCAGGGCCAAGTCCTTACTTATCAATAGTCACCTTAAATGTAAATGGCCTCAACTCTCCAGTTAAAAGATACAGACTGGCCGAATGGATTAAAAAATAAAACCCATCTATTTGCTGCCTACAAGAAACACACCTCACCAACAAAGATACCCGTAGACTGAAAGTGAAAGGATGGAAAAAGATATTCAGTGCTAACAGAAACAAATAAACAAAAAAGCTGATGTAGCCATCCTCATATTAGACAAAATGGACTTGAACACAAAAACTGTTAAAAGAGACAAAGAAGGGCATTATGTAATGATTAAGAGATCAACTCAACAGGCAGATGTGACCATAATAAATGAATATGCACCTAGTTACAAGGAAACTGGCTATTTAAAAGAAATGTTAATGGATCTAAAGAGAGACATAGACTCCAATACCATAGTAATGAGGGACTTCAATACCCCACTTTCAACAATGGACAGATTAACAAGACAGAAAAACAGCATAGAAGCTACAGTTAATCAACATTATAGACCAAATGGATCTAATGGGTATCTATAGAACTTTTCATCCTACAGTTGAAAAATGCACATTCTTCTCACCACTGCATGGAACTTTCTTTAGGATAGACCACATGCTAGGTCATAAAGCAAGTTTCTGAAAATTCAAAAAAAATTAAAATCATACAATGCATCTCCTCTGACCACAATGGAATTAAGCTGGAGATCAACAACTCAAGAATTGCTAGAACATATGCAAACACATGGAGACTGAACAACATGCTTCTGAATGAACAGTTGGTCATAGAAGAAATCAAAAGAGAAATAAAAAAATTTTCCAGAAATGAATGAGGATAATAACACAACATATATGGGATACAGCAAAAGCAGTGTTAGGAGGAAAGTTTATAGCAATTGGTACCTACATCAAGAAATTGGAAAGGCATCAAGAAATTGGAAATGAGCTATCAAGGCATCTCAAGAACCTAGACAAACAACAGCAAAACAAACCCAAAACTAGTTTGAGAAAATAAATATTAAAATTAGAGAAGAAATAAACTCGAGCCGGCGCCGTGGCTCAATAGGCTAATCCTCCACCTTGCGGCGCCGGCACACCGGGTTCTAGTCCCGGTTGGGGCGCCGGATTCTGTCCCGGTTGCCCCTCTTCCAGGCCAGCTCTCTGCTATGGCCAGGGAGTGCAGTGGAGGATGGCCCAGGTGCTTGGGCCCTGCACCCCATGGGAGACCAGGAAAAGCACCTGGCCCCTGGCTCCTGCCAGGATCAGCGCGGTGCGCCGGCTGCAGCGGCGGCCATTGGAGGGTGAACCAACGGCAAAGGAAGACCTTTCTCTCTCTGTCTCTCTCTCTCACTGTCCACTCTGCCTGTCAAAAAAAAAAAAAAAAAAAAAAAGAAATAAACAAAATTGAAACAAAAAATACAAAAGCTCGGTTAAACAAAGAGCTGGTTTTTTGAAAAAATAAACAAATTGACACACCATTGGGCCAACTAACCAAAAGAAAAAAGAGGGAGAAGACTCAAATAAATAAAATTAGAAGCCGGCGCCGTGGCTCAATAGGCTAATCCTCCACCTTGCGGCGCCGGCACACCGGGTTCTAGTCCCGGTTGGGGCGCCGGATTCTGTCCCGGTTGCCCCTCTTCCAGGCCAGCTCTCTGCTATGGCCAGGGAGTGCAGTGGAGGATGGCCCAGGTGCTTGGGCCCTGCACCCCATGGGAGACCAGGAAAAGCACCTGGCTCCTGGCTCCTGCCAGGATCAGCGTGGTGCGCCGGCTGCAGCGGCGGCCATTGGAGGGTGAACCAGCGGCAAAGGAAGACCTTTCTCTCTCTGTCTCTCTCTCTCACTGTCCACTCTGCCTGTCAAAAAAAAAAAAAAAAAAAAAAAATAAAATAAATAAATAAATAAATAAAATTAGAGATGAAAAATGAAATGCAACAACATACACCAACGAAATAAAATGAATCATCAGAAATTACTACAAAGAGCTGTATACTAATGAATTGTGAAACCTAGAAGAAAGGGATAGATTCCTGAACACATAGAACTTACCTAAATTGAGCCATGAAGACATAAAAAATCTAAGCAGACCAATAACCAAGACAAAAATTGAATCAGTAATAAAGGCCCTCCCAACAAAGAAAAGTCCAGGACTGGATGGCTTCACTGCTGAACTCTACCAGACATTTAAAGAACTAACTCCAATTCTTCTCAAGATATTCAAAACAATCAAAAGGAGGGAATCCTCCAAAACTCCTTCTATGAAGCCATCATCACCCCAGTTCCTTAACCTGAAAAAGATAACAGAGAAAGAGAACTAAAATCCAGTTTCCCCAAGGAACATAGATGCAAAATTCCTCAATAAAATACTAGCCAATTGAATCCAATAATACATCAGAAAGACTATTCACTCAGACCAAGAGGGATTTATCCCAGGTACACAGGATTGGTTCAATATACACGAAAAAATCAATGTGATACATCACATTAACAAACTGAAGAACAAAACCTATATGATTATCTTAATAAATGCAGAAAAAGCATTTGATAAAATACAACATCCTTTCCTCATGAAAACCTTAAACAAATTGGGTATAGAAGTAACATTCCTCAACACAATCAAGGCAATTTATGACAAACCCATTGTCAATTCCTATTGAATGGGAAAAAGTTGAAAGCATTTACACTAAGATCCAGAATCAGACAAGAATGCCCACTCACACCATTCCTATTCAATATAATCCTTGAAGTTTTAAACAGAGCCATTAGGCAAGAAAAGAAATCAAAGTGATAGAAGTTGGTATGGAGGAAGTCAAATTATCTCTCTTTGCAGATGACATGGATCTATATATAAGGGATACAAAAGACTCCAGTAATAGACTACTGGAACTCATAGAAAAGTTTGGTAAAGTGGCATGATATAAAATCAGCACACAAAAATCATCAATAGCCTATGTATAAACAGACAATTCCACAGCTGAGAAAGAACTTCTAAGATCAAGCCTATTCACAATGGCTACAAAAAAAATCAAATAATTTGGAATAAATTTGACCAAGGACATTGAAGATTTCTATGATGAGAATTACAAAACTTTAAGGAAAGAAATAGAAGAAGACATAAAAAATAGAAAAAATTACATGTTCATGGATTGGAAGAATCAATATCATCAAAATGACCATACTACAGAGAGCAATTTACAGATTCAATGTGATACCAATCAAAATACCAAGGAAATTCTTATCAGTTATAGAAAAAAACGATGCTAAAATTCATATGGAAACACAGGAGATCCTGAACAGCTAAAGCAATCTTACATGACAAAAGAAAGCCAGAGGCATCACAATACCAGATTTCAAGACATACTACAGGGCAGTTGTAATCAAAACAGACTGGTACTGGTACAAAAACAGATGGATAGACCAATGGAATAGAATAAAAATGCCAACAATCATCCCACACATATACAACCAATTTATCTTTGACAAAGGAGCTAAAACAATCCTTGGAGCAAGGACAATGTCTTCAACAATTTGTGCTGGGAAAACTGGATTTCCACATGCAGAAGTATGAAGCAAGATGCCTACCTTACACCTTACAAAAAATCCACTCAAAATAGATCAAAGTCCTAAATCTATGACATGATACTTTCAAATTATTAGAGAACATTGGACAATCCCTGCAAGACATTGGCATAAGCAAATAGTTCCTGGAAAAGACCCTATAGGCACAGGCGATCAAAACCAAAATTGAGAAATGGAATTACATCAAATTGAGAAGCTTCTGCACTGCAAAAGAAACACCCTGCAAAATGAAGAGGCAACTGACAGAATGTGAGAAATTATTTGCAAACTGTGCAACTGATAAAGGATTAATAACCAAAATCTATAAAGAGCTCAAGAAACTCAACAACAACAAAACAAACAACCCAGTTAAAAAATGGGCAAAGTACTTTAACAGGTAATTTTCAAAAGGGGGAATCCAAATGGCCAACAGACACATGAAAAAAGGCTCAGGATCAGTAGCCATCAGGGAAATGCAAATCAAAACCACAATAAGGTTTCACCTCACCCCAGTTAGAATGGCTTTCATACAGAAATCAACAAGCAATAAATGTGAGGATGTGAGGAAAAAGGTACCCTAATCCACTGCCAGTGGGAATGTAAACTGGTATAGTCACTGTGGACGACAGTATGGGAATACCCCTAAATCTGAATATAGACCTACCACATGACCCAGTAATCCCTTTCCAGGGAATTTACCCAAGGCAAATGAAATCAGCATATGAAAGAGTTATCTGTACCCCCATGTTTTTTTTGCAGCTCAATTCACAATACCTAAAATATGGGATCAACCCAAATGTCCATCAACTGAAGATTAGAGAGAGAAATTACCAGATATATAAACCATGTAATACTACACAGCAGTTAAAAAAAAAATGAAATCCTGTTGTTTGTAACAAAATGGATGAAACTGAAAAACATCATACTTAGTGAAATAAGCCAGTCCCAAAAGGACAAATACAATATGTTCTTCATGATCTGTGGTAACTACTAGCGTGCCTAAAAGGTAATCTATAGAAGTAAAATTGTCACTTTGAGGTGTGATGACATTGAACAGCCTTTGTCTCAACTTTTGAGGGACAGTTATTTGTTTCTCATTCTATTTGTTGAACTCTTTATTTAGTGTAGACTTAATCTTTTATTATTATTTATTTATTTTTTTACAGGCAGAGTGGACAGTGAGAGAGAGAGAGACAGAGAGAAAGGTCTTCCTTTGCCGTTGATTCACCCTCCATGGCTGCCGCGGCTGGCGCGCTGCGGCCAGCACATCCGCTGATCCGAAGCCAGGAGCCAGGTGCTTTTCCTGGTCTCCCATGTGGATGCAGGGCCCAAGCACTTGGGCCATCCTCCACTGCACTCCCGGGTCACAGCAGAGAGCTGGCCTGGAAGAGGGGCAACCGGGACAGAATCTGGCACCCCGACTGGGACTAGAACCCAGTGTGCCGGCGCCGCTAGGTGGAGGATTAGCCTAGTGAACCACGGCGCTGGCCGACTTAATCTTATGTGTGTAAAAGCTATTGAAAATATATCTTAATAAAAAATAAGGATGGGAATAGGAGAGGGAGAAAGGAGAAGGATGGAAATGTGGGTGGGAGGGCAGGTATGGTGGGAAGAATTATTATGTTCCTAAAGTTGTATGTATGAAATGCATGAAGTTTGTACACCTTAAATAAAAGCTTTCTGGGGAAAAAAAGACACATAATAATGAGAGAAAAATAAATTTATCTTTTTATAGAATTGATTGCTAAGATCGAACATAAGCTCTTCAAATAAAACTAACTTATTGTAAATTTATTTATTTATTTGACAGGCAGAGTGGACAGTGAGAGAAACAGACAGAGAGAAAGGTCTTCCTTTTGCCGTTGGGTTCACCCTCCAATGGCCACCGCGGCCGGCGCGCTGCGGCTGGTGCACCGCGCTGATCCGAAGCCAGGAGCCAGGTGCTTATCCTGGTCTCCCATGGGGTGCAGGGCCCAAGCACTTGGGCCATCCTCCACTGCACTCCCTGGCCACAGCAGAGAGCTGGCCTGGAAGGGGCCGGCCGTAAATTTATTTTAAAACATTTAATTATAAATTTCATTTTAAAATAAAAGGAAAATAAATTATAAAATAATCTATTTAATAATGTTTATAGAAAAGATTGGCCTGTTATGGTGTAAAGTGAATTATGTTGCATGACAAAATTAAAAACCTTGGTGAAGCACATAATTTTCTGAAAAAAATCGAAATCAAAATGAACTTGAAAAGATAACCTATGGAAAAATAAAGCAGAAATTTTAAAAATTATAGGAAAAAATGGGCCAGCACCGTGGCTCACTAGGCTAATCCTCCACCTTGCAGTGCCGGCACACCGGGTTCTAGTCCCGGTCGGGGCACCAGATTCTGTCCCGGTTGCCCCTCTTCCAGGCCAGCTCTCTGCTGTGGCCAGGGAGTGCAGTGGAGGATGGCCCAAGTACTTGGGCCCTGCACCCCATGGGAGACCAGGATAAGCACCTGGCTCCTGGCTTCGGATCAGCGTGGTGCGCCGCGGCGGCCATTGGAGGGTGAACCAATGGCAAAGGAAGACTTTTCTCTCTGTCTCTCTCTCTCTCACTGTCCACTCTGCCTGTCAAAAAAAAATTATAGGAAAAAATTATCAAATAGAACTTTCTGTTTAAAATGACCAAGAAAACATTCATGAGATTCAAGCAAATCTCAAGATTGGTTCAAAAGAAAGTCAACAATAACAGGAGCTTAAGTTATACCAGACACATCTAGAAGGCTCTTCTATATAAGCAGTCTGATTGAAGTCCACTCTGATGAGGAGGAACCCTGGAGCTTGGCTTTACACCCAGCTACTGAGTGAAGATGGAGAAAACCACCAAGAATAAAGTGAACGGCAGGGCAAATACATCCAGCAGAGTAGACACTGAAGGGGAAAAGACAGATGTCTCTTCAATGTGTCCAGATATACCAACGAAAAGAACAAGTTGAGATAGGGTGTATCGAAACTGATCTTGTTTATATCCAGTCATGATACCTCTTCCCTAAAAATTCTACCTCCAAAATTTATTTCAATCTACACATATCTTTGTATCTCTATCACCGCCACCCCAGCCAAGCAGCAATGACCTTAATGTGGAAAATTCAAAAGCTCCAAAAAGTGGTCTGCTGGTCCTGCCACATCCTGCAACACCTTCCAGGCAGAACAGCTGTCCCACAAGACAAGTCCAAGCACACCACCCCTTTGCTCAGCTCTGAGTGCTAAGTACCATATTCAAACTCCGACTCAGACTCTCTCTTACTCACTGTCTCAGGCAATGTCTTAAAGAATTGACAAAGCACTTTCGTCTCCAGGCTTAGAGCTTTCCTTCCCCTGTGCCCAGGGAAGCCCTTCTTCCTTCACTTGACTGCCTCCTCCTCCTTTGGGTCTCGGTACAGAAAACAACTCTTTGGAGAAGGCCACCCACGCCACCCTTTCTGCACAAAGTCCTCCCTAATCTCATTGTTTTCTCTGGGAGTACTCTGTTTATGTCATGTTTAAAATGTATTTTTAATTGACACATAGTAATTGTACATCTATAGAGAGTACAGTGTGACATTTCAATATGTGTAGACCACGGCCCATGATTAGGTAAGGGTAATTGGCATATCCATCTAGCAAGTCTCACATTTGATAAATATATCATTTTGGGGGAGTAGTAAGAGGAGGGCTGTTTGTACCAGTTTGTTTTTTATCACTCCCACTAGAAGGAAAATCCCTGATATAAAAAAAGAATCACGTGCTCTTTTTATAACACACTTTATTTCTAGTGCCTGACCTGATGCCTGTCATACTATAAACATTCGATAATTTGTAAATAACACTTTTGATAGGTTGCGATTCTTTTATTATATAATAAAATTTTGAAAAGTTCACTTGAGCAGTGATTCATGAATTGGGCAGCTCCAAACCACAAGTGGGTCGGGAGCTCCAATGAGGCCAAGCAAAGGGGAGGCTTTTATAGGACAAACAGGGAAGTAAAGCAAAGAAAATAAGAGATTGGCTACAGTTACAAAATTGCTTTATTTGGTCTACTCTATTGGGAATTTCCTAGTTATATAATTATTATTTTGTTTATTTCTTCTGATTGGTTGAACTTAAAGTCTGTTTTTCTTTAAAACAGGCATTTGCAAGAAATAGCTCAAGGTGAGTTTCACTTAGGTTTGCAAGTCAAACAAGGGTAAGGTCATGTATGCGGCTTAATCAGCTTTATCTGCCCAGAGATTCTGCTGGCCTGGTTTCCACTTTAATGCACTTTAACCATTTATTTCTGAGCTTCCTGTTTTCCCCAAGAGACTGAAGATTCCAGAAAAACAAGGTCCTGCCTCTTGCTTAGGCACAAAACATAGTGGTTGGCACTTAGTCGTGGCTCAGTGACAATTTACAGAATAAAATAGATGATATTTAGAATTCCTCAGGGAAGGAAATTTCTTTCTCTTTAGCTTTAGTTATCTCTCAGAACATACTGGACCTACTAGAATTCTTCATGAGGAACTCTGTCATCCCAATATTTTCCAGATATCACAGCTCCTCTTAACAGCAGAATACCCAATGGGAATGTAGAAGAGGCCTGCGAATTAAATGTCTCAAATGAGGGCTGCTGCTGATTAATTTTAGATCCCAAGCATCTGGGTCAGGGCTTAGTTTCATGGCAGGTGTGGAAACGATCTCTTTAGTGTCATTAAGGATTTTACAAAGGACTGAGAGCACTTGAAATATTCCTTCAAATAAGATTTGAGAAATGAATCAGGTGGACACTTAAAAAGGCTTATATGTACCGAATTCTACTTTCAACAAAAAATTAATTACAATTGATTACGAATGTACCTTAACAGCCACATCAGTTTTTTCAAAAATTAAATGTGATACAGTTTCATTAAGAATAAGAAATGTTCCAGTAAGATGAATATAATATAAATAAAATATAGTCATAACTAAAGTAGAATCAGGCCATTGTGCTTTGCTTTAATGCCATGAACATCTCAACATCATTATGTTTCACCCCTTCCCCTGGCAATATCTCACCTTCTACAGAGCTTGATACTCAGTGTTGGGTATACAACCTCAGTCATCAGAAATGATCTCATGGGTCATCTCCCAAAAATGTTGGCCAGTCAGGCAGTTTTGTTAGGTAAGTTCGATCACACATGCCTGTGTCAGCGTCTACTCACTTCCTGAATTCCAAAGGTTAGGTGCTCATGAGGAATGATTGTCCTGAGACCGTCAGTTTTGTTCTGGGGTCACAGCAGTGCTGAGAGAGTAATATATACTGGACTGTCCTCTTTGAGCTGGAGGAAATTGAATCAAATCAAGGAGAAGAATATGCTGCTTAGCAGGATCCGTTCATAATGAAACAGGTGAAGAGCATCAGTGGTGTAGCTCCTGCAGAGCAGGCCTGGTCTCCATGCCCCAAGAGTGTGACACCTGCCGTAGTTTAGACTTTGGCTTTGTCTGCCACCTCCCCTCAGCTTCTGTGGGACTTGCTCCTGTACACTAAAGCCAATGCATCCTAGGTCTCAGATCTCTATTTGGCCTCTATCCTCCATACCCCAAATGGAAATGAGCTTTTCTGGTGGATCTAGGTCTTCTCATCTGAAAATTGCAAAAGTTTGAGGAACTTCTGGTGTTTTTTTTTTATAATGCAGATTTAACAGTGACTTTGCTGTGCCAAAACTCAGTCAGTGTGTGGGACTCAAAGGAGTGAATCTGATGGCGTGGATTTCCATCCAAGTTGTATGGATATAGATCACTGCCTCTGAATTTTACAAAGTAGTAATATTTTATAAGGAAGAGTGGGAAGAAATTGACGTAGAATTTCCCTGTCTTTCTTTTGCCAAGTAAGGGCTTGAAGAAAAAGAAAAAAAATTCATCTATTATGGAAATCATTTTATAAAAGAAAGGAATGTTATGATGATCAGAGAAACAAAAAGAAAATAATCTCAGAATAAAAAACATTGAATGGATTTCCTTTCAAGAAAAAAATGTATTTAATGGCCTTACTTTGGAACAGACTGGTGAAAACCTATTGGACAGCAGCCAACAGTCTATGTCCAGGTCTTTGGGGACAGGAGAGTTGCCTACAGAATCCCAACAAGCCAGTCGATGGATTTTGATACCTCTCAGCTGACAGTTACGGGCAAGACTTCATGGGACCTGTCTGCTGGAATAACTGTATACATGAACATAACCCATGAGCATCTTCTGAGTTGTAAACTAAAGAGCCTTGTTTGTACAAAGCCTTTAACATTAATGTGGTCAATTTTTCATATGTAGATTGAACAGAGAAACTGAATAATAGGTAGCACAATAAGTGATATGAATTTTACTGGAAGAGTTATATTTAAAAGTTTCAGAGTTAAGGGTACATTTATTCACTTACAAATATGATCGTGTACCCAACTACAGCCAGGTCTGTGATATAAGACCCCTCCCTCACAGTTTTACACTCTAGTAGAGGAGACAGATACTGGAGAGACATGTAAACAGAGAATATCACTTAATGAGAAGTTGTGGGGGAGGGTGTAAATGTGACATTTAATCAAAGACCGGTTTACAGGGAAGAGCTGGAACTTCTAATTACCTAGAAGAAGAGCCTTCCTGGTAGAGGGACTAGCTGGTAATGGTGGGAGAATGGTGGATGCATGGGTTCATAAATGTAGCAGAGACCAGATTACACAGGATTTTAGAGTCCTCTGGATTTCAGAAATGAAATTGAAAGCTACTGGAAGGTTTTGAGCAACAGAATAGTGTCCTGTGACTTATGTTTTAAAGGGGTTGCTCTGTTTGCTGAGACAGAGAATGATAAAAATGAGAGTTCCTGTACAGCTTATAGTCATATATTAGATACAATTGTAGCCAGGTAGGAGTGATGAAAAATGTTCCAATGTAGGATATAAATGAATACAGAAAATAAGATTTGAATTGGACTTGGAGGTAATGGTAAGAGAAGATTCAAGCTGGGTTTCAAGACCTTTGGTTTGATCAACTGAATGAATGGAACCAACTCTTCTAAGAATGGATACAATGAGAACCATTGGGTTAATTAACCATTGGGAATTAAACTTGAGGCATATATTCAAGTAGCAATGTCAAGTAGGCAATGGAAGACATGAGTCTTGAGATTAGGGGGGAAATATGGGCTTGTGATGGAAACTGAGAAATATTCAGCATATAGAAAATTTACTGTCATTGGATTGAATGAGGTCACTAGGGAGTCAACTTTTCTGACTAATGGGCCAGCTAGTCCAGAGTCTTTAAGGCAATAACATGCCTGGTGAGTTTAAGAAGCCCAAAGTGTCCACTATAGGAGTGAGGAACGGGAGAGAAGATGTTCAAGGACAGAGCCTGGGGAGGCTCTGGTACATAGATGTCAACAGGAGGAAGATTCAGGAAGGAAAACGGAAGGAGCAGCCAGTGGGGTAAAGGAAAAACTGAGTGAGCCACAGTGTGAAGAAGACCTCCAAGGGCGATTGAGACCAGAGTGCCCACTGTGTTCCCTGTGCCCTCAATGATCTCTACTGATGAAACAAACCATGTGCACTGCTACTTTTTACAGTATTAGCAGTGCCTGTTGCAAGATCAGTATTCCTTCACTTGTTTATTTCAGAGGTTAAACACGACAGTCTACTGGCTGAACCCATCCTGTAGATGTGTTTTATTTGGGTTCCCTGGCTTAACAATATTCCCATTGATTACCAACATTCAAAAATTGAGAAACTTCACATAGAAATTTGGATCCTTGGTTCTTCATACAAATCACATAGATTGTCATGAGGTGGACCTCCTCAATCTGTTGCCAAGAGGCAGCTGTCATCTTTACAGTGGCTGTGTGTTCTTGAGCTAATTTTCTGCCATGAGTCTCCCTAACACTGACTTTTTATTTTCAGTCTGCGCCTCTTGCTAAAAGAATTAATTCATTTATTAATTACTGAATATTTACTTATAAGGCACCTGGAGCCCAGAGAGGTGAAATGATACAAGTTTACATGCAGCAAACCCAGAACTCAGATGCAGTTTCCCAGGCTATGGCTTTTATTTAAAATCTTTTCTTCCTCTGTGTCATTGTAGTTTTTTTTTTATAAAACCTTAATATAAAAAGAGAAGTTTAAATGAAAGAAGAGGGGCCGGCACTGTAGTACAGGGAATTAAAGCCCCAGCCTGCAGCGCCATCATCCCACATGGACGGCAGTTCAAGTCCTGGCTGCTCCTCTTCCCATCCAGCTCTCTGCTATGGCCTGGGAAAGCAGTAGAGGACGGCCAACTCCTTGGGCCCCTGCACCCGCATGGGAGGCCCAGAAGAAGCTTTTGGATCATCTCATCTCTGGCCATTGCCATCATTTGGAGAGTGAAGCAGCAAAATGGAAGATCTCTCTCTCTCTCTCTCTCTCTCTCTCTGTGACTCTACCTCTCTCTGTAACACTGTCTTTCAAATAAATTAAATAATTCTTTTAAAAAATGAAAGGTACCGACAAAATGCTATTTCCATTTTTAGAAATAATAGAATATTAAGCAAATCTTTTAACATGACAAATGTTTTCTACCTAAGCTTTAATGAGAAACAGTTTCCTAAGAACTGATGCAGACTAACAAAAATTAGTAACAAATATAATTATCAAAGGATGTAATTAAAATTGATACTGTATTCCATTAGTTTTTAGGTGAAAATAAGTTTTGTCATATTTATCCATGAATTATTTTTACCTCTGCTATATGTTTTACCCAAAGAATGTTGCAAGCATAGAATGACACAGTGTTTAATCATCATTCCTTCTTCTACTCAGTACCCAAGAACACTCTTGGAATTTTTTAAGCTTCCTTTCTCTTGCCGGTTCCAATACTTGGACTTGAGTTAGACCATAGGCTTGGATTTCTGATATTTTCCAGGTTTGCATATTATTACTTTGGGTTGAAATGTGTGCACCCAATATACAAATAGTTTTCACAAAGTTCATGGAAAATGGGTATGATGAAAATAAGTATGTATTTCAAAATTTACTGCACCAAAATAAACTTATCTTTTAAATGCATTTTCCCAAAACCTTTTGAAGTGCTCTCATATATGTTGAAGTCCTAACCGCAACTGCTCAGAATGTGACTTTATTCAGAAATAGGGTTGTTATTGATGAAGTTCCTTAAGATGAGGTCAAACTGGAGAAGGATGGGCCCTTAAGCTAATACAGCTAATTAAACTAATCCTTGAAAAAAGAGAATCAGGCAATGGACTCAAAGGGAGGACAATGTGGAGACAGACACACAGGACCATGGCCATGTGAAGTGGGAGGCAGAGACTGGAGTGATGCAGTCACAAACAAGGGACAGCCGGGGTCTCAGGGTCCCCTCAGGCTGGAGAGGCAAGGAAACTAACCCTCTTGAGGCTTCAGAGAGCGTGACCCTACTGACATCATGATTTTGGATGTCTAGCATCCAGAGCTGTGAGACAAAAAATGTCTTGTTTTACCAGCCGCTGGGTTTGTGGTACCCTTGTTACTACAGCCCTAAGAAATGGCTACAGAGATTATTTTGTCCAATTTTTAATTTTAAATGGGTAGAATGAAGGCAACTTGCTGGAGGAAACTGAGTCCTTGGGCAAGCGCATCACTTCTGGCTCTTAAGTGCTGTCAGGAAGTGAGACATTTAGGCAGTGCCCTCATCCCCAGCATCCTCATTCTGGTGCTCAAGCAAGGCACTGAACTTCCTTCTACCCGCTCTTGAATGCGAGTGATGATTCTCCACTTGTCCTGAGGGCAAAACCTATCCTCCCTTAGCTTACACTACCTGAACTACTAGGGAAAATTGGGTGCTGATCTTGGCTCCAGGAAAATTTGTGAACAAAGATTTCTTTAATGCCCCTCTCACCTTCTCATGCCCACTTTGATGTTTCGGACTCCTCCTTAGATGATGGCTTCTTCCTTAGCAGTCTATAGATAGATTTGAGAGGTGGACACAAAACCATTGAGGTCTTGATATTGTTTGCAATAGTTTTTCAGCATAGGCAATTGGTAAGATTCCATAGTTTTGATTAGTTGTTATAGATGTTATACTTCTGTACAACCAGAACAAGAAAAAGGGAAGAAAGAGACAAAAAAAAAGGAAAGACTAATTGTTCAGGCCATGGTGGTCAGGTTTTGTGCCTGGGGAACAAAGAATTGGTAGGTAGTTGAGAGATGATGGCTTGGGGTAAAGTCAGGATGCAGAGTTTGGATTCGGATATGCTGAACTGGAGATGACAATGAGGCATTCGGATGAGGATGCTCGGCAGGGAAAGCTATAGATTTGGCCAGATAGGGCAGAGACCCAGGTTTAGGCTTCCTCAACAAAGAAGTGGGAACTGCACACGTGAATGCAGATGAGCTCTCAGAACTGATGGCTGAACTTCAGTCCTGGAGAGTCCAGTTTGGAGCAAGGGGAAGAAAGGGTGGCATTAGAAGTAAAACAGGGAATTAGACGTTTAGTGCAGCAGTTAAGACACCCACTTCCCCATTAGAGTGCCTGTATTGTAGTCTGTGCTCCGCTTCTGATCCAAATTCCCACTAGTATGCACCTTGGGAGGCAGCAGTGATCCCTCAAGTACTTGGGTCCCTGCCATGCATTTGGGAGACCCACATTGAGTTCTAGGCCTCCGACTTTGGTCCGGCCCAACCTCAGCTGTTGTGGGCATTTGGGGAATGAACCAGGTAGATAGAAGACCTCTTTGTGTCTGTCTCTTGTCACTCTGCTTTTCAAATAAAAATAAATAATTTTTTTTAAAAAAAAGTAAAATAGGAAAGGAGCTAAAAAGGGGTAAAAGAATTAGGAGAACACAAATGACTTTTGTCATTTTCTTTTACGTCTCTGTTTCTTTCTGTAGACTCATCCAAGGAGAATTCTCTCCTGCTACATTTCTCCCAAATGTTCTAATTTTTTTTACCCCTCTTACCTCCTTTCCTATTTTACTTTTTTTAAAAAAAGTTTTATTTATTTATTTTTATTTGAAAAGCAGAGTGATAACAGAGACCAGATAGTGTTGTCATTGGAGCCCCCATTAATTCTCCACCATTTACAAGCTTGGTTGTTAGTAAGGAGTCATGTAAATTTTTTGAGGCTATGTTCACATCTATGATGTCTATTTAATCATATTTACCTTACATAGTTATTGGAAGAACAGATAATGCCTGGCAAATAATAGGTGTTATAAGACTACAATTATTACTATTTACAATAAAAAAGTTTATCTGAGATAATACTTGCAAATTAGGCCAAAATTGGGCATACACTTTAGGAAATGCTCAAGTAATTTTTACAAACAATTAGTTTCTATTTAATACCTCAGCAGCAATTTAAGTATATACACTCAAAGTCAAGGCCAACTACACATTTTTATACCTTTTTGATATTTTTTTAAGAGCTGTCCAAAATTAGCCAGCGTCGCGGCTCACTAGGCTAATCCTCCACCTTGCGGCGCCGGGTTCTAGTCCCGGTCGGGGCGCCAGATTCTGTCCCGGTTGCCCTCTTCCAGGCCAGCTCTCTGCTGTGGCCCGGGAGTGCAGTGGAGGATGGCCCAAGTGCTTGGGCCCTGCACCCCATGGGAGACCAGGAGAAGCACCTGGCTCCTGCCATTGGATCAGCGTGGTGTGCCAGCCACAGCGCGCCAGCTGCGGCGTCCATTGGAGGGTGAACCAATGGCAAAGGAAGACCTTTCTCTCTGTCTCTCTCTCTCACTGTCCACTCTGCCTGTCAAAAAAAAAAAAACTGTCCAAAATGATCAAAGTTGTACATCTTTTAACTTTGAAGTTATCATGCATAATAAGCTATCAGTGGAGATAGCTGCATCCCCGTCAGAGTGCCAGTTCCCATCCTGGCATCTGCACTGCTTATCCAGCTCCCTGCTAATGCATCCCGGGAGGCAGCACATGCTGGCTAAAGTTCTTGGGCCCCTGCCGCCCACCTGGAAGAGCTGGACAGAGTTCTGGGCTCCTGGCTTTGGCCTAGCCCTGCCCTGGCTGCTACAGATATTTGGGGAGTGAACCAGCAATGGAAGATCTCTCTACATTTCAAGAACATGAAAATAAATAAACAAAAATATTTTAAAATGCAAAGACTTTATTCAATTTCCCTCAGCTTATAGCTGCCTCTCATATGTAAATGAAAAAGGTTGACTTTGCTATATCTTTGAAATTTAGACAGAATAGGAGAGTAGAATCACATGCAGCTTGAATTATCCTGCAGAGACAATGAAATGATTCACTTGCGAATTTTTCAATCTTGTATTATGCTTCCAGAGTCCTGCCTGTGTCTCAGTATTCCTACAGAGAGCTTCCTGATTTATAAATCTATTGGGATACTAGCTAAGGGCCAGAGCACATGTCTGCACAGGTTGTGCACTGTCCAACTCCAAGGGGTGTGGGTCACCTAGACGGTGATGAGAGAGGTGTCCCTGAAGTGCAATGTACCCCCATATAAACATAGGCAGCAGGCTTGCATACTTCCCAGATGAGCATCTTCTACCACTCAAAACATACTTATGGAACATCGGTTATGTGTAAAGCACTGTTGTAGGCTCAGGAGACAGAATAGCGGTGATGAGAGACACAGTTCCTGTGCATATGCAGTGTAAATTCTAGAAGAGATGGGGAGGGGTGGCAGGTGATAAACCAATAAAAACATGAGTGTCTAGTGTATCAGATGCTGGTTGAGGTTAGAGAAAACAGTAGGACAAAGTGAGGAGGAAATGGAATCCCAGCAGTAGTGGAATAAACATTTGAAATATGGTTGGCAGAAAGAGTTCACTAATGAGTTAACACTTTTTATCAAAACCTTGAAGAAAATGAGGGTAAGGGCTATTCCTGTAACTAAAGCAAGAGCATTCCCAGTGGAGCAAAGAGCAATTGCAAACACCCAGAGGGGGAGGCAGAGATTTGGGCTGGCTGGAGTGAACAGATGGAGGACAGGGGCACAAGTGATGTTAGGTGGTTGGGATGGGAAGCAGGTCTCCCAGGCTTCGCAAGTCTTTGCAGTGTTGACCTTTTCCACTATGTGAGATGGGAGGCCACGGATGGGACAGAACAGAGGAGAGACACTAACTGATTTAGGTGTTGAGAGAACTTCACACTGTCTTTGAATTAATTTTTATGATGAAATGTTATGTCTAACTTTCTAAAAACTGTCTAAACAATTTCATTGAATACTCTCAGTGTTGTTAATCAAAATTAGCATATGTTTTTTAACATCATTCCCTTTTTTAAAACTGAACTCGAATTCAAATGTTTAAGCAAATGAATATTTGATGGGAGTGGCAAGTATGTGCTGAAACCTTTAGTTTCAAGAAGCATGAAGGTTAATTCAAGTATCCCTTTCTGAGTGTTTCAATGTACAAAATAGTCCATATTCATTCCTATCAGTCAAGAAAAGGAATTGGAAAAGAAAACTGCAAACATGTTAACTGCAAGGGAAAATGCTTTGTGAGTCACAGAGATATCAGAGATGGGGTTAGCTTAGTCAAAGCCTTCGCTGCAGCATTTTGTCAGGTTAACCCATGTTATGGAATGCCATGTTCTGTTCTGGAATGTAACCTGGCCTTCCAGCGGATATTTAAGCCATGTCTGTGCTTCACAATAATACTGGAACTTAAAAAAGAAACCCACAGCTGCTTGAATATGTTTCACATCAAATGTGATAACAGTTGTGAAAAACGCACGAATGTCACCGTACAGAGGCTGCTGTGTTTTCTAAAACATCTTTCATAAAAGCAGTTCTATATGTGCCACTGTCTTTCCAGAAAATTCAGCAAACTTCTTTCCAGATACCCACAAAATTGTTTAAGTGTGTACTTACGGTAAGTTTATCCCTGTATAAAAGCAACTTATACACAAGTCACAGCTGAGTCATCTCATACTGACAGAGAAACAGAGAGTCCTTTAGCAGTAATGAACATCAGTAAATACCCCTTAGTGTCTTCAAAAAAAAATATCTCATCATAAATAACGGCAAAAACCATGTATGCCTCAAGTCTTACTTATGTTAATGCTGTGGCTAACTTCTAGGGCTCAGGTATCATCAGTCACCGTTGATTCTTAAGAGTTGGATACATCTTGGTCTTAAAAGCCAGTCATCAAAATGAATAACTATAATGAGATACTCTACTAATGAAGGGAAAGAAACTAACATGCCAGTTCCTGACAAGTTCGGTGATGTCACAGTCCTTGTAGTTACCTTGCAGAGTAGAAGTTATATCCTTGTTATGTAAGAGGAAACTTTAGTCACGGAGGTAAAATAACTTCCTGCAAATGAAGCAGCTAGCCTGTGCCCAGCCAGAGTCCACTCAAGCCCTGTTTGTCTGACCGAAAGCCTTTTGCTCTTCTTTCTATTGTAGGCTGGCTCGACTGAGCAATACCAAATTTAAAATTATGCAAGTTGCCTATCCTTTATCCAAAATATCTGAGAGCAGAAGTGTTTTAGATTTCAGATTTTTTTGGACTTTGGAATATTTGCATAATAAGATACCTTGGGTTGGAATTCTAGTCTAAAAGTGAAATTCATTTATGTTTCATATACTATGCACATAGCCTGAAGGTAGTTTTAAACAGTATGGTGAGCCTGAGTATTGACTATGACCTGTCACATGAGAGCAGGTGTGGAGTTTTCCACTGTGGTATCATGTCGGCACTCAGAAAGTCTCACATTTTGGAGCATTTCAGATTTTTGAATCAGGGTTGTTCAACCTGTATCAAATGAAATCAAGTTAAACAGCCTCATAATTATCATCATCATCTTTTTCCCTAAAATGGAGAAAATGATTTTCTTTTTTCAGCTACTATTGTTGAGTGTTCTTTTAATTTGTTATGCCTGTTGTAAGAACTTGTAATCCTCATAACTCTGCAAGGTAAATGTGTCATCACACTCTAGGGACTGCACATACGTTAGCCAATTTTACTCATGAATGTCCTTGTTTTACTGGTGAGGAAACAAAGTTCAGAAGTCACAAACAACCCTTCAAAGGCAAGGAAGTAGCTGAGTAGGTATATGGACTCATGCCTGTTTTACTCCCATACCTGTAGGCTCTCTTCATGTTCTTTTTAGTCTCACAATTAAATACATATGTGCATGTGTGTATATCATACTCAAGTAACCAGAAATTTTACAATCCTGAAGGTGAATGATAACTTGAGGCCATAAATAGCTATGCATGCCTCTTGAAAATGGCTCTACTAGGTAATTCTGAAAAGATTTTTAAAGCTCTGTTATATGTGATCAGTGTTCATCACTCTTGTAGCTGGTTCATGCTTCTACTCTGAACATGATGTTGGTCATAATCCTCCATCCATGGGCTGGGCGACTTGGACAGCTGTGCTCCTGGTGAGTCCACCATGATGTAATGAATATAATGAATATAAAGTTACTGCCATGTTGATATTCAAGAAGTATCCTTATATTAGAATTTGATATACAAACTGCACTGAATCTGTTCTCTTTGTATTAGTAGCTTGTTAAGATGAGAGTTGTGTTGTAGGAATTATCATGCATTTGCCATGACCCTGAGAATCTAATGTATTAATAAATTCCTTTTAAAAAATAAATACTTCATCTTAACATGGTCAGCAATATTTTCTACAAATTTCAGTAAGTAGTTTAAAGAATATAATGTCTTAACAAACTTGCAAAAATGGTAACAGATATTAAATATCCAAACAGAGAGGGCTTGGACTACTAAAATGAAGAAATTGGGGATGACCAGGAAAACTAATTTCTCATCTCTGACCTCTTTCCATATCTCAAAGCTCTTATGATCTAGTTTTAAGCCTATACTGCTTTTTATACTGAACGTTCCCTTCAGAGATAATCATAAAGGCAAAAACCAGGGGCCGGCACTGTAGCGTAGCCGATAAAGCCACCACCTGCAGTGCCAGCATCCCATATGGGCACCAGTTCAGGTCCTGGCTGCTCCACTTACCATCCAGCTCTCTGTTATGATCTGGGAAAGCAGTAGAAGATGCCCCAACTCCTTGGGTCCCTGCACCTGTGTGGGAGACCCGGAAGAAGCTCCTGGCTACTGGTTTCAGAGCAGCCCAGCTTCTACCATTGGGGCCATTTGGGGAGTGAACCAGGAAATGGAAGACGTCTGTCTCTCTCTGCTGTAACTCTGCCTTTCAAATAGATAAATAAATCTTAAAAAAAAAAAAAAGTAAAAACCAGACTTGCTTTATTTACTTTTTTGGATTGAAGTAAAGCAAATACTAGTAACAAATATCCTTATAGTGTTTTCTATGAATTGTGATCAATCTACTTCCTTTCCCTAAAATGGGGAAAATGATTCATAATTTTAAAAGTAGAGTACAGTCTAATAAATCTTTTATGATAAAAAGGAATAAAATGGGGATAGCTATATGTGTTAAATTTTTGCCTCTAAAAGACTTCTGTCAGGCTGTAAAAGCATTCTTCTGCTTCTAGTATACAGACAAAATTTTCCTTTTAAAATATGTGGCTTGAAGTCTTATATGTATAAGAGTTAAAAATTTTGACTGAGGATGGTGTTGTGGTATAATGGGTAAAACTGCCACTTGTGACACTAGTACCCCTTATGGGCACTGGTTCATGTCCCTGCTGCTTCATTTCCGATCTAGCTCTCTGCTAATGGCCTGGGAAAGGCAGAGGAAGACAGCTGAAATGTGTGTGCCCCTGCACCCATGTGGGAGACCTGGATAGAGTTCTTGGATTTGGCCTTGGCCTCACCCAGCTCTGGCTGTTGCAGCCATCTGGGGAGTGGCCATAGATAGAAGGTCTCTGTCTCTCCCTCTCTCTCTCTCTCTCTCTCTCTCTGTAACTCCAACTTTCAAGTATATAAATAAACCTTTAAATTTTTTTTTTTTACTTTTAAGTCTTGTAAGAAGTAGTTTTTGCCTTAAAATGAAATTTTCCTGAAGGATATACTCAGTCCCTTCAATACTCAAGAATAGGCTAAGTTTATTGCCTTGTAAACTCACAGTATCACGATTTCTCAAATCATTATCAAGAACATGGGTCAACATATTTTTTTCCTGTTTGGTATGTTTATTAAAGTCTTGCAGAACTGTAAACATTAATCTCTTTTAATCTATGTGTCTTCCTTATCTCTATAGAAAACAATAGTATTATACCTTCAGACCTGTCTTATATAACCTGGAATTCATAGCACCATGATATTGGGGCTAAGTATCTCAAAGTACTATGGACTAAGTCATCTTAATTCCTTCAATTAGATCTTTCATGAAATTCCCCCGTTTCTTTAAGTCCAAACTCCACCGATCTCAGCACATAACTCAGATACCACAGCCGCTAGAGACATTTCCTGAAACAGTGACCTGGAGGGCAGCACTCTTTACTGGACTCCCATAGAGGTGTCCTCTCTGTACCTTGCTGGACACATGTCCCTTTCTTCTTGCATTGTAGTTATTTGCTATTAGTCTGTATTTTTCCTACCTAGGGTACCCTCTAAATCCTATTCACTCCTTTTGTTACACAACTCAGACACAGTAGGTTCTCAAGTATTAAGTATGGAGTGGGTACTTTAGCCATGGCAAATTCTCAAAGAGAGTGACTAGCCTATGAGGAAGTATTTTAGAAACCCTTGGTCCAGAAAGAAAACCCCAAGTATAGAAAATTCTTCAAGAGGTACATCCGAGTAACTGGCACATAAAAGTGACACATTCAATTTCTTCACCTTTATATAACCTCCTGAAGATCAAACATTAATAAAATATTTATCTTCAGTTGTCACAAGCCAGACTTTGATTTAAAACTCTTGGGTACACGAATGTCATGCCAGACCAGAAATACACCATCATGTATTTTTAATTTAAACATAGATGTGTGAAAAATTTATGTATGCCTGATATTAAAAAAAAAAAAAAACACTTGAGTGAAAAATCTCTAAACAGTCACCACAGTCCAGAAAACAGAATCTAGAAGTGATTGTGAAACGTCTATAAAAGTGCAACAAAGATTCGGCTTGCAGGTCCAGTGTGGCAATGAAAGGATATGTGAAACACATTCTCTTACCTTGAGAGAATCAAAACAGGCAATGACTCTTCCATTCTCAACCTGGCAACTTTTTGGGGGGTGAGCAAATTTGCATTCTTCGTCGGAGCGTGAGCACGTCCCTCTTTGGAACTGCCTGCAGACTTCCAATGTCAGCCATTTTGTGTCTCTGACTGGGGCAACGTTCAAGGCCATGATGACAAAGTAATTTGGACTCTGTTAGTTTCTGCTAAATGATGATATCAATCCAGTTCCAGTGACTGCAAGACTACTGTCGTGAAAACTCCCACATGTAAGTCGGAAGGTAAGTGATAAATTGCTTAATGAAGTCCAATCCAGGGAACAGAGTGACGAGAGCGTTTATCGGCAGGCAGTCACTCGTCGATCAATATGCGCCACTTGAAGACTGCGGGCTGCGCTGGAAGCATGCTCAGTGTCATCTCTGACTCTAACGTCCGAGTCTCTGCTCTTCTGCAGACGCAACTATTTTTAATAAAGTGACTTCACTATCATGGCACTCCTTGGTAGAATATTCAGTTCTGATGTCCCACAGCTATTGATGATGCTGGAAAATCAGCCACTCAGATGTTTATATTTTAGCAGGATTTCTTATTCCTTCCTCCTTTTTAAATTCTGAAATTAAACAATTGGCAATGTCAGACAATGAGGTATCTTCATCCACGTATGAGGTCGAGTAAATGTGTATTTGACAGAAAAACAAGACGTGAACCCGGAGCTATTGGGTTGCAGTTTCCACCAAAAGCGACTTCAACACAGGCACTTATAAATCATGAACCTGCAAAACACAAATAAGATATAACTTACCTCCAATGCAGTGGAATCAATACTTTAACAAACTATTGAGCTCTCATCTAGAATTTGCAAAAGGCCAAGTTAGATCTTTAAGTATAGTGAGGAAAGTTATGTATTAAAAAAAACCCAGGAATATGCAACTGAAACCGTATTGCAGAATGATCTAGGCAGCAGTCCAAAAGTTAGGAATGACTCAAACAGATGAGTGTGGCAGACACAATAATTAGGCCTTCTGAAACAATTCAATCTAATGTGCTTAATCACCAAAACAGTGTATTAGAACTGTGGCTTCCAATTAATTTCACATTTAGGCTATTGATTTTATTGTTGAGAGTGCTATAAACAGTTATTTGGGATGTGTCTCTTCTATGTAACAAGAGACATTGTCATGTTGTATGAAATGTATGGCTCTTGTTCTTTATGTCCTTTCTAGTTTATAGAGATCTGAACTTAAAGATGAACAGGTGGGAGCCTTCTGATGTTTATCCTCTGATCTCAACACTTCCTTTCCCCTTGTTACTTGGTTAATGTGTGTTTCCCTCTTTACACTGAAAAGGCACTTTACACCCTCAAAGCAAGGATTATTCTTTATAGTTTTCATTTCTCTCTCTGGTCCTTAGTTCATGGCACCTAGTCAGTCCTCAAGCAATACTTATTGACTGCTTTTGCCAGTGACTGAATGAATGTGTGCTTGTTTTAATTTAGTTCAGCTTTTTATTGTGTTATAATCTGAAAAATGCTTTTTTCTAAGGAATGCTGAGGCAAAACCATATGTCTACAATCAAAATATTATTAAGTACAGATTTCTAAAATCAACCCATTATATTTTTTTCAACAATTATGAAATTATCAAAAATGTAACATTACCAGGTCAAGCATGACTAAAGGACTAAGGTCTAGAAGTCAGTCATTTTCATACACCATACATGCTACAAGCTACATACATACTTGCTTAGCCTTGATGGCCCTCCAAAGAAATTACAGCTAAGAAGAACCAAATAAAGACTGGAAGCAGATTACACTCACGTACCACATAATGATGTTTCAGTTGACAGGCCATATATATCCCATAAGATTATAATGGACCAGAAAAATTGATATGACCAAGTGACTTTGTAGCCATTGTAACATCATAGCACAGTGCCTTGTGTTTGTGATGATGCTCATGTAAACACACATACTGCACTGTCAGCCTACAGAGCACAGCACATACAGTCATTATACTAGAGTGTGCTCCTTCCACTTAGTTAAAATAAAGTTTTCTGCAAAGCAGGCTGCCATGTCACACCAGCAGCAGCCTCATACATCTGGTGTTGACTCTGCCTGATGACAGCATCAAGAGGCCAAGTGATTGATGCACGCCGCCCAGGTTTGTGTAAGCACACTCTAGGATGCTGGCGCAGGATGAACATGGCTAGCCGCACATTTCTCAGAATGTGTCCCTGTCATTAGGCTACACACAACTGTCTTTAAAATTAGCAGGTGCTATGCCAGTTCTGAAGTTGTTCAAAAGTATTTGAGAAAGTGGGTCCTCGGACCAATTAAGTTTAGTTCACCCTGGGCACACCAGGTCAAACAGGCTAACATGCAGTAGGGTTTCAGTTTGGTGCTGCGTCTGATGCCGGAGGGAGGAGCTGCAAGGGTGTCTCTCACTTATCAGAGAACCTTCATTGAGAAGAGCTTCTCTTGGGACCGGTGGGGAATGCCTCCTCATCCCAGTAATTCTACTTGTTATTAAAGTGTTTCCATGAGCTATAATTGTATGTGCATTTAACGAGATTGGCAACCTTGGAAGCTGTGATACATACCTAGCTTCAATTATAAAATATCTGAAGGAGCCAGGCAGGCTCCTGCTTGCCTCTTTGAACAGCAGCTAACATCAACTAGCTGAAGTTAGGGCACTTAAGAAGATGAGTTTAATAGCCAAATTTACTCTGGGTCAGGTTTCATAGGCCAGCCTGGGCCTGTGTCCTCATTACCTCACCCCCCTCCCTCCAACACCTTGGAGAACAAAAGGCTGCAGGAGGCAAGGCGGTAAAGCACTAATGATGTTACAGCGGGCTGAACACATTTAATTCATATGTACAAAATATCATAGAGAGTCCCTGTGTTCTGTGTACCAGGCCCAGGGTTGATCATAGGATAACAAGGAGAAACTGGATGCTCATCTCCAGAGGCAGCAGAGTCTCACTGGGTTTCAGAAACAGAAAAATAAAAGGGCATTACATGCACTTATGTATCCTTGGCGTGAATAACTACTCAGATTCCTAAAACCCATCCAGGTTCAATGCTTTCAATCTAATTCAGCAAATGGTGTACATTTTGCTTATGCTTTTGGATAGGAAGACATCATTTCCCGCTGGGAGAAAGAGATTCCCATTTCTACTTATTATAAAAATCCAACCAGGGGTGAGCATTTAGCCCAGCGGTGACAATGCACTTGTGATGCTCACATCCCATTTCAGAGAGCCTAGGTTCAACCCTACTCCATTTCCAATTCCAGTTTGCACTGATGGCTCAAGTGGTTGGATTCCCCCTGGCTGTGTGGGAAATCTGGTTTGGATTCCCATCTCCTGACTTTGGCTTGACCTAGCCCTGGCCACTGTGGGCATTTGTAGAGTGAACCAGTGGATAGGAGCTTCCCATCTCTCTCTCTCTCTCTCTCTCTCTCTCTCTCTCTCTCTCTCTCTCTCTCTCCTTTTTCAAACAAACAAAAACCAACCCAGAATTTGGATGGTCAGACTCTATCAAGATTAACTTGCTTTAAAAAATTACTCCTTTATTTTAGTTGCTAAATAGTAATTATTATATATTTATTGTGTAAAACATAATGTCTAGAATTATGTAGAAATCAAGGAATGGCTTAGTCAAGCTAATGAGAACACTGAAAATCTACTCTCAGACATTTTCAAGAATATTGTCAATGCTGTTAAATATAGTCACCATGTTGTACCATAGATTTTTTTTTACTTTGTCCTCCTAACAGAAATGTTGTATCCTTTGACCAATATCCCTGAAGTCCCCTCAGCCCCTGGTAAGAACCATTCTACTGTCTGCTTCTATGAGTTAAGTTTTTAAAGACTGTATCTTTCATAGCCTTGGCAGCTCATGACAAGAGCCTAGGGTGATTACTGATGCCATAAACAAGAGTGTCAATTTGTTAAGTCAACAACAGGAGTCACTGTGCACTTACTGCTCATGTAGGATCTCTGTCCTTAGTGTGCTGTACATTGAGATTTAATGCTATAACTAGTACTCAAACAGTATTTTTCACTTTATGTTTCTGTGTGGGTGCAAACTGTTGAAATCTTTACTTAATGTATGCTAAACTTGATGTGAATGGAAGGGGAGAGGGAGTGGGAAAGAGGAGGGTTGCGGGTGGGAGGGACGTTATGGGGAGGAAGCCATTGTAATCCATAAGCTGTACTTTGGAAATTTATATTCATTAAATAAAAGTTAAAAAAAGAAAAAACTATGCATAAATTTTGTTTTCTCCAAAATAAACTTAGCTTTTAATTCCATTTTTCCATTAAAAAAAAGAATATATAACCGTATATTAGGATGTTCCAAAGTGTTCATGGAATAATGAGATTAAAATACAAATTCATTTTGTATCAAAAATTTGAAATTTATGCACAACTTCTCATAACACACATTTTCCACAAAAAAAAAAGACTTTAAGATAAGCTTGCTTTTAAAAGTGGGGGTAGGCAAGCTTTCTGGTGTCAGAGTCAGCTGACTAAAGATACTCTGGAAGAGCCATGCGGCACGGTGGGTTAAGCCACTGCTCACAATGCCAGCAGCCATATTGAGACTACTCTGCTTCCAGTCCAGCTTCCTGCTAATATGCCTGGGAAGGAAGTGGAAGACGGCCCACATACTTAGACGCCTATCACCCATGTGGGAAACCCAAATGGAGTTCCTGGATCCTGGTTTCAGCTTGACTGAGCCCTAGCTGTTGTGACCATTTAGGGAGTTAACTACCAGATGGAAGATTCTCGCTCGCTCGCTCTCGCTCGCACTCTGTGTGTGTATGTTTCTGATGCTATGCCTTTCAAATAAATACATACATTTTAAAAGGTGCTCTAGAATGAAGAGCTGCATCACACATAAATAATATTGTCATCACCTCTTATGGATTCTCTTTCCCCAGCTTTTTCTGTGTTGCTGAGGAGGAGGATTAAGTGTTAGTGCTACCCTGTCTGCTGCAGGAGCCACCAGCTACAGACAGCTATTGGAACTGAGTTACTAAATTGAATTTTTGTGTTTATTCTTAATTTAAATTTAACTTAAAAGCTGATTCCTGATTCAGTTATTGGAAAAATTTTAAGTATGATTGGACCAACTGGAGTATATCATTTTCCTTTTTCAAATTATAAATGTTATGGACTTTAAATAGAGGCTAAATATGTTCAATGAAAATTTAGCATCCAAATTGAGTTGTACTGTAAGTGTAAAATATTCACTTAATTCCAAGACATACTATGGAAGAAAAAGAATGTGAAAACCATTTTTTAAAAGATTTATTTGACAGGCAGAGTTACAGAGTGAGAGAGAGAGAGAGGAACAGAGATCTTTCATCTGCTGGCTCATCTCACCCCCCAACCCCTCAAATGGGCAGCTTCGCTGATGTGAAGCCAGGATGTAGGAGCTTCCTCCTAGTCTCCCATGTGAGTGCAGGAGCTCAAGTACATGGGTCACCTTCCACTGCTTTCCCAGGCGCATTAGCAGGGAGCTGGATTAGAAGTAGAGCAGCCAGGGCTTGAACGGGTGCCCATTTGGGATACCGGCACCAAAGGTGGTGGCTTCGCCCACTATGCAACTTAACTAGCCCCAAAAATCTTTTATTAATATTGCTCCATATATATGTACATATATACACACACACACATATATAACATGCCAAATTGATAACATTTTAATTTATTGGGTTAACTATTATTAAAATTAGCCCCGCCCGCTTTTTTTTTCTTACCACTGGAAAATTCAGATTTATATAGGTAGCTCTCATTTGTCAAGGTTCCTCATCATATAACCTTGGGTAATTGCATTTCTGAGATCTCTTTCTTTGTCTATAAAATGCTGATAATCATTCCTGCCTACCTTTACACAGTTGCTTCCATGAAGATGTATTATAGGGGAAATATAAAACCATTTTGTTAACAATAAATTGTCCCAGTTAATACAGATTTGGTCTATATTAATTACCAAACTAGTTTCAGCCGTCTTCTTGCTCTGTACTGCTTTTCTTTTTAAGATTTACTTATTTTTTGAAAGGCAGAGTTATACAAAGGGAGAGCGAGAGAAATAGAAAGATAAAGAGTTCTTCCATCTACTGGTTCACTCCACAAATGGCTGCCAGGAGCCTGGAACTCCTTCTGAGTCTCTCACATGGGCAGCAGACATGTAGGCACTCAGGCCATCTTTTGCTGCTTTCCAAGCTGCATGAGCAGGGAACAGGATTTGGAAGGGGAGCAGCGAGGACTTAAACCAGAGCTCACATGGGATACCAGCACCACAACACCAGCCCCTCGACACTGGTTCTGTATGGACCACCACATCTGCACCTGCCCCAGCCACAGGTTCTGAGAGCAGGATGGTGCCTGCGCTATGAGATCAAGGCCTGACTGCTCAAGGCACCCAGGACCCTAACCTGGAGCAGACCCAACTTCTTTGTGCCTTTATTCTGCAGCCCAAGAGACACAAGGTTCCCCCTAGTGTTGCTACAAAGGCCTGGAGCCTGTTATCTTCTCCAGCTGCTGCTATCCCAAAAGTAAACAGATGCCATTCACCATTCGGGTCTGAGCAGCACCCTGGCTGGCAAGTCTGGCCCCAACACTCTTGTAACCTTGATGGGAAGCCTGCTTCCCTTGAGGGCACAGTGGAAATGCAACCTCTGTTTCCTTCTCTTGCACTCTGGGTGAGTGGGAGGAAGGGGCAGCACCTTCAAGTTCCTCTGCCCAGAGGGCCTCAGTTAATAATATATGAATCTGGAGAGGGCACTTTCTTCTGATTCTCACAGAGGTCTCAGCTGTGCCCACTAGGCCCTGATTATATGCAAAGCGCCACTTTCCTTTCCCGGAAGTTTCTGGGCTGCTCTGTTCAGCCGGGTCTCCACTCCCATCAGTTCCCAGTCTTTGTATTTCAGATTCTTGCAGGTTTGCTTGTGCTTCCATTTTCCCTTTCCCTCCTTCTCTCTCTCTCTCTTTTTTAAATAAGTATTATTGTATCTATCTGATATTTGCACCACGCTGTTATGGGATCCATTAGGATTGCAAAATGGTTGCCATAGTGAAGCAGATTGGTGTATCTGTCATCTCACATTGTGTGTGTGTGTGTGTGTGAGAGAGAGAGAGAGAGAGAGAGAGAAAGAGAGAGAGAGAGCACAGCTGAAATCTACTTATGTAACAGAAATCCCTACAGTGTCATTTGCCTGACTTTAGACCTCATGTTGTACGTTATATTTCTAAATGTGTTCACCCTATTCTGCATCCTGTGACCTACATCCTCTCCTTTTTGGACGGGTGCTTCAGTTTTACTTGCCATGTATGAACAGTCTCACCCTATTCAGCTCCTATGGCAGCAGAACCTGGAAGCAGCCGCCCTCAAGTATTTCTCTGGCCTTCGGTGTCTCCCTTGGTACCACTTTTCCTCTTCCTCCTTAGCTATTCATAAACTTCTCACCTTCCTAAGCCCCTGGCAGTCCAGGAATGAGCTTGCCCTTGCCAGAGGAGCCGAGTCACGCCTGGCAAGCCTTCGCACCCTGCACCCTGACTCAGCACTCTCTCCTCCTTTTTTCCTTCAGCCCCTCTGATACTCTCTTACAATTTCTCTCTACACTGCCTGGTAATTATTTTTAAATAGATGTCATTATTCCTTAATTCTCAAGAATTGTAAATATTGATTTATGCAACTGCCTCTCCCCCAGTGTCAATTCCTGCTGGGTTTGCCCTATGTAGATAATAGACTTTGTCTATTATTTTTGAATCTCCAGGGTTCGCTCAGTGCCGGGTCTGTAGAATGTGCTCCACAAATGTTTGTGGAATGAACTCCAGATCCTCCTCCAAAGATCATTTGCATTTTAATAGGGACCAAAGTCTAAACTAAAGGAATAACACTCTGAATAGGGAACTCCAGTGTTATCTGTAGGAAAGTTCCAACAGGCCTACTGGCTTGTCCTGCTGCTGCCAGTTAGGTTGAGAGTAGAGAGCTGCCCTAGAGATGAACTATTGGAGTGCCAAAACCCAGGACCCTTAGCCCAGTGGTTTTCAGAAGTGTAGCGCCTAAGCCACTAGCAGCAGTAGCTCTTAGGAGCTTGTTAGAAATGCTGATTATCAGGCCTCACTCCTCTGTGGTCAGTCCTGAGTCAGAGACCCTGGGTGGTGAGGCCCAGCACTCTGGGCTTTGCCAGCCCCTCCCAGGGTCACTGAGGCACACTCCAGTTTCAGAACCACCCTCATCAACTCCCCTTGTGCCCCTCTGTGTGTCGGCATCCTGCTGGTTGCTAAGAGGCCAGGGTGACCTCTTGGCATAGCCTGCAGGGTCTTCATTTCCTGGATTCCCACAGAAGTAATCCCAGCAGGCCTGGCCAGGGGCCACCCCCAGCAGCTGTGTTCCTGATCAATACAAACAAAACAAAACAAAGCTAGACCAAAAGAAAACACCTGACGGATTTTTTTCCAGCTAAGGCTCCATTCTGTGAGAACTGGAAAACAGACTACTAAGTAGCTCTAGGGACTGCATGCAGGATGAAACCAGCCTTTGGAATGGGGGCTGGAAGGATGTGTCTTATGACCTCATGTTTGAGAGAGGGCCATTCGAAAGGAACCAATGGTGCCCCATCCTCTCCAGATAGCGCATGACAGAACAAATATCCAAGCTCACTGTATGACTCATCTTTAAAGGCAAGAAAAGATCAAAACCCCCACGATACAGAGAGGGAGGCTCTATAGTATTTCTTGAAATGCCAAAGGACTTGCCATTCAACTCTACAAAATCATCCCAAATTATTTTTAGGGTCTTTACTTAACGTGACACTTTATTTTTCAAAATATATTCAAAGCTCTTCTACATGTTAGCAAGCTGTGACTTCTGCCTGCGTGGAAGCATTTGCAGCTCCTGTGCCTAAACAGTCGCCTAAGCATGCAGCAAAGCCAGTTCAGCAGCCTGGCTTTCCACTCTGCAGAGAGGCAGCCTCCCTCCATCCCACCCCTTCAGACAAGCCCGGGCTGCGGACCTCACGTGGCCACGCCATGCCAACACTTTGTGGATAGTTTTTCAAGGAGAAAACATCAATCATTCCCCATCTTGAGACTGAGATTGATCAAAATTTAAGAGTGCCTGAGGGGAACCAGCTCTGCAGTACACAGCTCCTCCAGTTCACTTTTGGTCATCTATGTACGGCCTTTGAGCTGCAGGCCAGAAATCAGCCTCCCAGGGAGCCGGTTAAAGGATTCTTGCAAAACAAACCGATCTCTGACTCAGACAGCCAAGGACTCATTATCCATTAAGTCATTTGTAGGATGCCTTTAATTTCATTTTGCATAAATCTAATTATAATAAAGGAATATTTTTCTCATTGACTTCCCTAGATTTTAAAATGTTTGGATTTCCTCTTTTTAATTTTAAAGATCTGAAAATGCATTTTTAGAGTAATTCCTCCTTCCTGGAAGGAGCATGCCCACCTCTATGTCTGGAGCTCATGATGTGCCTTCTCCATTGATCAGTGACTTGGCCACATGCTGAGCCTATCAGATGTGGGAGCCCACAGAGGGCCCTGGAGAAACCCCCAGCTGCAGAGCTGGGGCTGAGAGCCACTTGACTTCCAGGCGCGGGGCGGACCAGTGCCCTGTGATGGCAGGCAGGAGGAAAGGTCCCTCACTGGGGCCTTACCACAGGAAGCCCAGTGGACCAAGAGGAAGAGGGAAACATGTGAGATTCCAATGCAAAAGAAATAAAGAACCTGATTGACTTTCCAAAGGAGACAAGGGAGGAGAGCAGCAAAAGTGATTGTCATTAAAAAGTTTCCTTTCTAGAGGCCTCTACGTTTTTTTAAGTCACTGAATATATAAATCAGAGTAAAATAGTGCTGTGAACCCTCTGCTGAGATGAGGGATAAAAACTATTCCACCTTGGAGTCCATCTCCTCTTCTACCTCTGAAGAGCTGTGTGACATCACGTGATCTCTCTAAGCTTTGAATTCCTTGTTTCTAATAAAGGGGACAGTAACTCTTAAGCCATGGATATATACACTGGCATCAAAATATATTTATATAACATTACAAGTACTTTGAATGGTATCTAACCTGCATCAATAGTAGTTCTTAAAAGACAACTATACAAAGGCACACGTGCACTTGACAGGTATAAATAACTTTTACTCACCAAAAGTTGTAATTTTCTCCAAAGTCAAGGAAGTGTAAGTAAAAATAAATAAATAAATAAAAAGTAGAAAAGCTCTGTCTATGTAGGTGGGCAAAAGCTAGGAAGTGCCTCCTAGAGTATGTTGTTCTTGTCCACATACTTTAAAATACATTTCTATAGAGGAAATAAAACACAGGGGCAGCCACAATCACGTAATGAGTCAAATGAGTCCATACCTCATGACAAAGGTAGTAAGAGGAGAAATTTCCCAACAACCTGTTTCCTCATGTGTCTTGTACCTCAAAGTATAAGTGAAAAATTCATAGAATCCAGGCAGGGCCCATTTTCACAGGTGAAAATTTCTAACTTATTTTCACAGCCATTTCCAGGAATGGTCAGAGGTAGAAATCCTATCTTCCATTAGAAGAGGGAAAATGTCTAAATATACTCCTGAAACTAGAGCTGGATATAATATATTCAATATATATTTGTATTCAAATTATGTTTCTTTCATTGTGTCTGTGTTTTCTATCCAAATACTTATAATCCAGTTAGAAGGCACTCTTGCTAGAATAAAAGCAATTGTGTTAGGTAGCACTGAAGACTGACATAGCACTTACCGGTTTCCTGGATGTCCAGGAACCAATGGCTGCAGCCAGACAGGCAATTATCGAGCTGCAGGCTGAAATCTAGCCATGAATTCCCAGGGAAGTCTTTGCAGAGCTTCCAGTTCCTTCCCTGACCAGAGCCTGTGGGTGCCGGGACTGCCTTCAGCTGGCCTTCATGCTTCACTCCCTCCCCAGTGACACCAGCCTGTGGCCCTGTCATCTGCCTGGCCACCTACAAATGTCAGTACCCCACTTTTGAGCAAAATTCTTATAAAATAACTGATGACGATCGATGTACTTGAAAAAATATATATTGTCATACTGTAAATAACAAGATATTAGAGGAAAAAAATCAATAAAATAATACCATTTTGAAATGTCAATGCATAGGTATAGACATCTTAGAAGACAGAATGAAGTGATTAGAAGCCGGTGCCTGTATGTACGTGGCAGTGTTATAAGTGTGACAGGCACAGACATGGACTGACAGGGGTAATCCCAACAATTCCTGGTAAAGTTTCTAACCAGTTAAAGAATAGTCTTGGCTTGTTTTATGTAGTATTGCATTCTTGAAAAATTTAATTACACTAAGACTGCCCAGAAGTTAAAAATTGTAAAAACGAAACTTGGTGTCAATATGTAAAGTAGTGTTAAGATCTTGACTCCTGTCACCATGAATAGGCTTTTCAAATATGTAAATGCCAGCAGAACGGTCACACATCATGTGAGATACAGGTTAATTCTTCACTCTGAGAGAGTCATGCCCATTGCAAGATAAACAAAATCCATTGAATTCCAGAATCCTTTAAGTTTCTCAGTGTTCCTTTGGAGTGGCACAATCCTCACTGAGAACAGTTTTGGTGGGCCTTAGGTTTTCCTGATTTTCAACAGACGTGGGTATAACACATCGGCAAAAGGAGTATGGTGGACACTGGGGAGCACTGGAAACATCTAGACAAAAGCCCAACTGGAGGAGGTTCTCTCTGGAAGCATCACCTAGTATGAATTAGAATGACAAGAGGCTAGTGTGGGAGATTTTGGTTAAAGGTTTATCAGTGGTCCAGGAGGAAAGGTACAAATGCGGGTGAGAATTTATGGTTCAGTGGTGGGAAGGTAGAGGAGGAGGGTGCTTCTGGGTCATGACTGCGGGAAGTGCATTGGGAAGGGATTATCTCTGAGGAAGGAGCATGAGAAGTACAGGAGAGATTAGTCAAAGACAACTTTAAAATGTGAGTCACGCATGGTTAGGACATGGAAGCTCCACCTTTGAGGAAGGGTGCCAAGAAAGGGAAGCCAGTTGGAAGCAGGGGTATACAAGTAATGGCTGTGCATGTAGAGTTGGAATCCATGTGCATAGAGATGACAGCTCTATAGAATGGCTAAAACAAGACAGTGGCACAGAAAGGGGATGGTTTCTGTGTGTGTATCTAGAAGAGAAAAGAGAAAGACTTGAATGGGATCAAGGATAATTCATTTAGTTGTGTTAAGGTGGAAGAAGAAAGAGAAATAGGCCAACCCCCCCTCCCCACCCACCAAAAAAAAAAAAAAATTAACAAGAGGCAGAGGATCCTCTGAACAGTGTGAAACCTTAAGGGAGAAAGGCTTAGAGCTTCAGGAAGAGTGAGGAGCCAGAAAAGCCCACTGCCACAAGGAGGTCAAGGTGTCTGCACAGTGGTGGTGGCTTAGATGTCCTGATGAGGACACTGATGCTGGCTCAAGGTGGTTCCTATGGCACTGTGCTATGGGGTGAGAGGAGGGACAGTTGAGGAATGAGTGCTGCAAGAACACCATGTGGCCACAAAGAAATTTTTTCTCTCTTTCCTCTGAAGTCAGACAAAACCATAAGGATGCACACTTAAAGATCGCCTGCTCCTCTTACCCTTCCTATGTGCATTTCTCTTCTCAGTGGAAGGAGAGAACCAGGACAAGGGTATGAGACAACAGCAGGACAGCCACCAGTGGCCTAAAGAAGACAAGACCAACAGCTCTCATGGAGAAGAGAAGTTAAGACACTCACTTCTCGCTCATGTGATGGAAAGCAGGCAGGAAGAAAGGGCTAAGCCTGGCTTGAAGCCAGAAAGCAGGACAATAAAATTGGGAGAGCTTTTTGTCTTGCAGCTTGTGCCATGTCAAGTTTCATAGATATTCTATTGTGGCAAATGCAAAGGTGGAGTGAGAGCCTTCCAGAGAATTCCTGAAGTTAGGACATCCACCACAGGCCGTAACAGAAGAGGATGCTGGAGAGTAATAAAGGCAGCTGAAACCAGGTGGTCCAGGAGGCACAAGTTCAGTGGAAGAGCCTGCATTTGTTGGGAAATGATGATCATGGCTTTGTCCATCTACCCTAGGCCAGCCAAGAATAGAGCCCAAGAAAAGTTGCCGCCAATTTCAAAGTTCAAGGCCTTGGAGAGGGGGCAATCTAAGGTTTTGGCAAGAGTACACTTGAGGTGACTATAGCTGAGGAGGTGGGGGAAAGCTGTTTCCTCCTGGATGGAAAGAACATCTGTTACCATGCCTTTGTTTCTGAATCTACCATTGATGTGTAAGCACATGAGAGAGTGTGCACATTGCTAAGCAGCAGCAGTGGGTAGTGTCAGAATTGAGCATGGCTGCTCTCCCTGACCAGCAGGGGCTGGATCAATTGTGAGCTGAGCACATAAAAACCACATGTGTTCTACCAGTGGGTGAAAAGCCAGCAGCTTCCCTTCTATCAGAATGAATAACTGCATAGCAGGTGCACACCAGTATCAGTGAGAAGAAAATGGCCGGTGATGGACAGTGCTGGAAGGAGCAATGGGTAGAACCAACTGAGAGATGCCCAGGATGATGGCTCTCGCCGGGAGGCTAGCTTCTTTCATGGGAATATAAGGCCCCAGTAGATCTTAGAACCAACATTTACACGGAGCCATTTGAAATAATGTTTTTTAAGGAAAAGGCAGCAAAGATGAGAGCCATCAGAGAGTTTTATACCTGGAGAAGGAGGCTCACAAATCTACAGGTGGGAAATGTGAAGATGAGGAAGAGTGGCTGGAGCACAGGCCCTTTGGCTACAAAATTCAGAGGCCTCTGTGTAACCCTTCCTTGTTCAGTTCTGTGGTTTTAGATGTGATGAATGCTAAATGTGTTTCTTGCTCTCTGTGTCTCTCCTCCTCACACAGCTTGGATATCAGTCTATGGGGAGACCGTTTCTGATGTAATATTGCATCAGTCTTACCTCCTCACTCTGGCTCCCCCAGCTTTATTTCCCTCCAAAGTCCTTATCATTAGGTAGCACTCACACCTTTACTTGCTTATCTGTTCATTTCCTCCACCAGCCAGAATGTATGTCTGTGATGGCAGGGTTGGTCTGTGTCCCCAACACTTAGAGCAACACCTCACTTTAGGACATAGTGAGCACTTAGTAAGTAGTCACTTGTGGGGAGCAACTCGGACTAGACTAAGTTACTGGAATTAAGACTTATTCTATGCATCTGCTCTCCCACAATATGGCGCTGGGAGAGGAGAAAACAGCTTCTGCACAGCTGCCTCCAGTTCAGCCAATAAACTGTAGGACTTGCTCCTGATTGGAGAGCAGCGTACTCGGCGTGTGGGCGGCCGAGTTAGGATTGGCGGAGGAGGACTATAAAGGAGGAGAGAGACGGCATGCACCAGGAACATCTAAGAGGAACATCTAAGGGGAACACCTGTGCAGCCCCTGAGAGAGCCGGCCGGCGGTGTGCCGCTCCCCTGCGGAAGTGGGGAATGTGGCAGGGGGAACCGCCCTTCCACGGAGGTGGAAGGGACGGTAGCCAACCCGGGAAGAACCAGCAGCAAACCCGGGGAGGGCCGAGCAGACGAAAGAACAACGCAGGGTCCTGTGTCGTTCCTCCATGAAGACGGGGAGCGACAGTCACTGAATGACTGAGTGGATGACTGGATGATTGAATGAATGAATGAGTGTGCCCCACAGATCACAGCCTGTGCCACCTTCATGGCTTATTTTGTTCCATCTTCATGATGTGATTTGAAATCTTTCCCAACTGCTGTTGTTCTCGCTACTATTTCGGCACACTGGGTCTCTGGCTTCTAGGTTTGAAATGGAGGGAGGGGGCTTAGCAATTTCCAAAGCATCTCTGTCCTTAAAGTTTTGTGACTGTACGGTGATTGGCAAGGCTGACTTAAGGAGAAATGTATTTTTAGGAACTCTTCTGGAAATCTTATCAGCTTGGCTGGGTTTGGCCTAGATTCGTTAGCAGCCGTTTGAGCTGTGGGATCGAACAGCAGCATCTGTATTGGGGAGCAGGGGGGCATTTGTGGGTCCCACTCTGTTCCTGTTCCGGAGTCCAGACCCAAGGAAGCAGCACCAAAGGGGATCCCCGAGGGGTGGGCAGGTGGCGGGGGTTCTGCCTGTAGCACTCTTGGTGCATGAGAAGCAGTAGGGGTGAGGGGGAGGACTGCAGAGGGCTGTGCAGGTGCCTAAGCCTCAGCCTGCAAGAAGGATGCAGGTCCCAGGAGGAGCACTGCAGAGTGCCATGACCTCAGCAGCACCTCCAGCCAGGTACTCATGGTTCTGGTAGTGGGAGCTGCTGTGGTCCCAGACCCAGAGGAGAGCCTGGAACTTTCTGAATGGAAGCAGCACTGGCCCAAGGGGGTGGTCAGCAGAACTGGCTGCTGAGAGATCCATGGCCGTGAAGATATTCCACAACGGGCCGGCGCCGCGGCTCACTAGGCTAATCCTCCGCCTAGCGGCGCCGGCACACCGGGTTCTAGTCCCGGTCGGGGCGCCGGATTCTGTCCCGGTTGCCCCTCTTCCAGGCCAGCCCTCTGCTGTGGCCAGGGAGTGCAGTGGAGGATGGCCCAGGTGCTTGGGCCCTGCACCCCATGGGAGACCAGGAAAAAGCACCTGGCTCCTGGCTCCTGCCATCGGATCAGCGCGGTGCGCCGGCCGCAGCGCGCCGGCCGCGGCGGCCATTGGAGGGTGAACCAACGGCAAAGGAAGACCTTTCTCTCTGTCTCTCTCTCTCACTGTCCACTCTGCCTGTCAAAAAAAAAAAAAAAAAAAAAAAAAAAAAAAAAAAAAAAAAAGATATTCCACAACAAGACTGGGCTCCAAGGGGCCCATCCTTGGCCCTGGGATTCTCTAGGAAGTGAAGTTCTAAGTTTTGAGCCACATGCACCCTCCTCACGGCACATCCCAGGGTTGGCATCTCGGTCCTGGCTGGCGAGATCAGGCCCTCTGCAGTGGCCATGGTCCCAGGTCTTCTATGTCTTTGAGTTTATGGCACGCTCAGGAGGTCATCCAGGGGTGCGCTCCTGGAAAGAAACTTCCAGCCCCCAACCTCTTCCACTTGCAGCCTTATCCCCATGTCTTTTCAGGACCCAGGGGCTATGGCCTGGAGCTCCCAAGGGTTCAAGGAGACCCAGGATACCGCTCGTGTATTGAACACTATGAGAACACTCTGAGCAGGGTCAGCCGCGCTGATTATTTCATTAGTAAAATGAAATTAGTAAATTAGTAAAAACTTCCCTGCCCACCCCTTGACTTCAGTAGGAAGAGCAGGTCCCAGGAATTCAGGAGCAGGAGCAGGTCAATTTAATAAAAGAAGATTTTGTTCTGTTGTCATTTCACTCACCCTAGAAGTTAAAAAAAAATCAATTTCCTGCCACACTTTTTTGTTAATCGCCATTCACAAGGAATGACTCAAGCCGCAAGCGCTGAGTAGGGTTCAGAAATGAGTCTGCATCAACAATTCCTCTTATCTTTCAGGAAATTGAGCTAACTGCCAGATATCAACATCAACAACAAATATTTACTGCAATTCAGGCCTTGAGCTCTGAGCAATAAAAAACTGGCAACAAGGAGTGCATTCTGTGAGGATGAGGATGGACGCCCAGTGACACCCAGGCCTTATTGTTAAAACACCACGCAGTTACTGGGGACATCCGTGCTAGCTGCTGGACGAGGGTAGCCTCAAGAACCTCCCATTTCTCCCTCTACTCTGCCAGCTGCAGCCCAAGCGCTCCTCAGGGCCTGATCACCAACCCAGCTCGGCTTCCCCACTGTCACCAGTTGTCATCATTTCTGAGCAACGTCACCTTGTGCTGTGTCACCATGGTAACAACGGCCACCTCTTTGAGGAGTACAACAGCGAAACGGGGAGAAAGGAAGAGCCACTGTTACAGCTGTCTTGCCCATAGTCACGGCCAACTTTTGAGCTGGCAAACGTGCTTCTTCCCACTTTATGGAAGGAGAAACTGAGGGACAAGCCAGTGTTCCTCTAAATCCTGTAAACAGAGGAGCAAAATGTAAAAGCTGATGGCCCACTGTACACATGGGGCTGTGCTCACTGCTCATGGGGCCATTTCCTTAGGCATCGACCGTGCCTCAAACAAGCAAACACACACACACACATGATGAGGGCCAGTTTCACTATCGTTAAGACGAACCTGGGACTCTTCAGCTATCTGTTTTGGTGTACTCAATACAGCTGTCCATACCATATGTTTCACACATTCTCTCCAATACACAGTTCTTATTTAAATGTAAGTAGTGTTGTTTTCCTAGGTCTACTGGCATGTGAACTTCAGTTTTATAATTCCTTTCAGTCAGCTGCATTTCGTTCAAAATCATATCCATTTCTCTTTAAGTGTTTTTTTCAAGAGGCATACTGCTGAGTTGGAAAATTAATAACCTGGCATAACCTGCAATACCACCCTCAAGACAAGCTCTCCAGTTACTTGTTCATTATTTTCCAAAACGATTTTATCATCTGAGTTCCCACATGCATACTTCGATTGCTCCTCTAATGCCGCCTGCTCCTCAAACTGGTTTGAACTCCTTTGCTAAGGGATACAACAGTTCTGAATCAAACCAAACCTAACACGATAAAATGAAAGAGAGAGAGAGAGAGAGAGAGAACAAATCTGGATAATATGTTTCTGATATAAGGATTAGCATATGGCTACCTACTTACATGCTTTTTGCACATTCCAGTGACCAAAATAGTGTTTCGTCTTCAGCACTATGTATGAAAAAGCCACTTGACCATGCAGGACTACATCTGTGTTTAAATTACTATTTATTTTTTTTTACTAGCATGATCTTTTTAATTAAGGGTGAAATATGAAGTAATTTTTCTGATCACAATAAAACTCTTAGTATGTGCAAATGATGTTCTGCTTATTGAAACGTGTGTATCTTCTTGGTGGTGATCAAAATGGCTCAGTCAGGGCCAAACCAAGTGTGCTTCTCAAGGAGAAACGATTGCTGACTGAAATCCACACTTCTAGGAGTCAAGAGATAGCTTACACACCACATTCTCCTGGACAAGCTATCGGACTGCAAACTTTAGTTGCTTCTTCTCTCAGACCCTGGTGATACGCTATCTATGGAAGAACGTGGGGGATTAAACACAGAACACTCGTAGAAGGCATTAACATTCCTGGTGTCCATGGCAAGATTACAACACTGATGGTGGAAATTTTGGTGAGTCCACTCTGATAATCTTCACAGCACTTGGCAGGGATGTCTCTGTCTGCTCCACTTTTCCAGTAAGAGTGACTCATCAACAGAAAATATTTATGAAGTCTGCCTATGATTTCTTCAGGATGCAATTGCTAGAATCAAGCCTCCATCCATCCCAAGGTTTCATCCAGCTTTGCAAATGGTATTTGCAATATTTTCAGAGAAAACCAATCATAAAGATACATGTGCACATGCTGGCCATTTTAAGGGTTCATTCTTATCTGTCTTATGTTGATGCTGTAGGTTTTCCCAATGGTTTCCTTCAAAGAAGCACTTCATTTGCCAAGAGTGTGGGAATACACAAACACTTGGGTAGATTGTGGGTATTTCATTGATAATTGACCTGGCCGCCCTCCTCCCTCACCAAAAACACAGCTCATCAGGTCCCAAGAAGTTTCGGGAACAAAAGGGCAATCGGCGTTTATTTTTCCAAAGAGGGAAAGTGGTAAAAGTAAGGACCTTCTGAAGTTCCCTAGGCTGTCCTTTGGGAGTAGCCTCGTTGCCTAACTGTGCGTCAGAAAACGGGCAGTGCTGAGAGCTAGAGTAGGAGAGCTGAGTATTAGCGCCTGCATAGTCACACGCTGGGGGGAGACTGGGGCTGAGCAACAAGTCTCGCCAGGCCTCAACCATTACAGAGGATCTGGGCCAAGCAGTGGTCCTCACAATGACGTATGGGTGGATCCGTGGCCAGGGTTAACTATGGTGCAGCTTAGAAGGTTGTGGAGGGTGAGGGAGAAAGTCAAGTAACAGATGTGGTATGTAATTTAAAATGTTGGGTTTTTTTTTCCTATTAGAGTAAGCATAAACAATGGAGGAGAAGGCAAGATTTAGAAGGCTTTTCAGACAGAAAAGGAGACTTCTCCTGTTGGTGCTTCTGACCCCTCAGAGACCAACTCTTCTCAATAGAGAAACCTGAGAAATACTGAACTGCAGAGTCCTCCACAGCTCCTCTGTCTTGGACATGCTAGGAATCAGGTTTCTTGCCTGGTGGAGGGAGGGCTCTTTGGGGAGATTCTGTGGCCCCCAAAGGCAGTTTGTTAGCACTGCATCAGAAATGCAGGTTCATTATGGCTAATGATTCCATCTGAATCTCTAACCCACCAGGGAGAAGATCATACTTCTCCAGATCCAAATGCTTGAAACAATCATGGCATACATCAGCCTTTAGTATCGCCTTTGAAGCTGGGGAATCAAATGTATCAGTTTATTGGCTGGAAAACAAATCAGCTGTTCATGCCACTGAAAAGTAGCACCTATTGAGTTTCAGCTATATTTGCTCAAACTTGACAAAGGTCCATCTTGCTTTTGAAAAATCCATTAAATTAGCTAGTTTTCTTAAGAATCCACACTATGATGAAGGCTGATACAATTAAAATAAATTTAGAATCTTTATTTTCCTATAGGCTTAAGAATCAAATATAAAGGAGTGGAGGAAGAGCTAGGTTTAGCATTAAAAGTTAAAAGGCAAGGGGCTGGCACTGTGGCATAGCATGTAAAACTGCCACCTGCAGTGCCAGCAGCCCATATGGGCACCATTCAAGACCCGGCTGCTCTACTCTCAATCCAGCTCTCTGGTCTGGCCTGGGAGGGCAGTGGGCCCCTGCAACTGCGTGGGTGACCCGGGAAAAACTTCAGGCTCCTGGCTTCAGTTCAGCCCAGCCCCGGCCATTGTGGCCATTTGGGGAGTGAACAAGTGAATGGAAGACACCTCTCTCTCTCTTTCCCACCTTCTTTGTCTCTCTGTAACTCTGCTTTTCAAATAAATAGAAATCTTAAAAAAAAGTCAAAAGGCAAGTTCAAATATTTTGAATAGAGGCAAATGTTTTTCAGAGGCAATTTTAGAGCAAAAGTAAGATTGGTTTTTGTTTTAACTGAAATTTTTACAAGCAAAATTTTCATTTTCTTCCAGTTTGAACAGACTATTTCAATTAAAGAAAAAGCAAGGTAGTAGCAGTATGTTACATCTCACATAGCTATTTGCAAAAATGCCTTGAACTTGATAGAATCTCAATAAAAATAATGATTAATCCAGTCTGCTAGTGGTGATACTCCACGGTTATAAAATTCTTTTTTTCCCTTAGGTTTTTAATTACTATGATTATAAACATATGATTTTATAAAAATAATTATCAGGTATCACTTGTACAGTTTATGGGATACAGTACAATATTTCAACACATGCACACAGTGTAAAATGATTACATCAGGCAATCGGCATTTCCATTTTCTTCGCTTTCTGACTGGAATATACCAGCTCCCCTCTTGCAGTCCTTTATAAAGCCTTATTGTGAACTATAGTTATCCTCTGTGCTGTACAACTCGAGAAGTTTTTACTTCCATATACCTGTATTTATTGAAAACGTCAAGTTTTAACTCATAAGCATACAATTAGAATATAGTAAGAACTTAGTAAATAAATATATTTTTTCTTTATATCATTTATTGAAGCTGTGAATAATTTTAGGCCTAAATATGAAGGTACTTCAAAAAGATCATGGAAAAATGGAATTGAAAGATATGTTTGTTGCAAAAAATTTTGAAATCCCTGCCTAGTTTCTGCATAATACATATTTTCTGTGAACTTTCTGAAGACCCTTCATACACCTGAATGTGTGAGCAGAACTGTGTATCTCTAACAGGGGTAGATGGAGATGGTGTAGGGTGGGACCACATGTTTTCAATTATTTGCAAACAGTGTTCTGCTAACATGAGGGTCTGCAAAAAATTCAAGGAAATGTGTATTATGCAAAAACTATGCATGGATTTCAAAACTGTTTTGCATCAAAATAAACATGTCTTTTAATTTCATTTTTCTACAAGGTTTTTGAACTTACATTTGCTAAGTAGATGAATGGATGGCTGAATGAATGAAACAAAGCAAAAAATAGTTACTCATTTTTATTTTAAACTTATATATCAAAGTTGTAGTTTTTATACAGTAGGAAATTAAGTACAACTAGTCTTAAATGTACTACTGTGAACTTTGTTTTTAATGTTATAAAACCAACATTTATAAGATGTTTAAGACTTCAGTTAGCAGGATGAAAAGCCTGCTACTGGTTGCTATAATTGGCTTAGAATTCCCTGGAGGAAACATGGATTCACAACAGGATATAAAAAACAAAGATTCTTGCATCACTAACCATCTACTTTTGAGAATTTTCAGAAGATAAGCTATTCAAAATTTTCAAAAGTCAGTAAGTGGGATAGTCAATGCATTAATATGCAACAGAACTACGTAGCAGAGCTATTGGAGAAAAGGAGAAAGTGATATCATGTCTTCAGTAGATATGATTATATCCCAAGAAATTCAAGAGAATTAAATTCAATTCTCACAAGGAGAAAGAGAATTCAGTTAAACTGTCAGAAATGAGATAACTAAATAAAGTTGAATGGGACCAATAGTTTTGTTTCCTAGCAATAATCCGGTAGACAAATAGAAAAATAACAACTTAAAATGCATTGGACAAACATAAACATTAACAAACTTTACCTAGAAATATAAAGTTGTATTTGAATAAAATTAATATTTATAAACAAGCATGCTTCTCATTTAAAAAGTGTTAGTTTTTATCAACATTAATCTGTAGTTTATTAGTTTTTATCAAAATTAATCTGTAGATTTAATACATTAATAAAATATCAAAAGGAATTTTTTATTGTTGTGGAAGGTTGTTATGAGTATGAGGAAGAACTTAGTGATTTTGGCATTTCTCTTGAAGAAATAGGTGTGTACAGAACATAAATTTCTGAAAAAGAATCATAAAATATAGTACTGGCTTTAGTACATGTAGAACAGATACTATTAATCTGAAACAAAACAGCAGTTTGACACATTGAAGTAACAGACAAATAAATCAATGGAATTTATTCAGAAATTCCCTTAAGATATCTCAAAATACACAAGAACTTAGAAGATAATACATATTACATAAGAGAAAGGATACCTTATTCAACAATTATTATTTGAGAAACTGGAAAAACTAGATAATAACTCAATTTGTAGACTCAACTTGCACTATTCACCATTTATGTGACACGAAAAATAATCTACAAAAGAATGAAAAAATCAGTGAATCTGTCATTGCTATGTATGGGCACGGAAGTCCTAAGAATTGAAAACAAGGCAAGCAAAGGACAAGAAGATCTTTAAAGGCTTCAATACACGTTAACTACAAACTTCTGATTTTTATACACGTCAACTTGAGCACAAGTAGCTGTCTGATTTTCCACACAAAAGCTCTAGTGAAAGAAAATTTTAAGCAGGGTTAAAAATAAAGAAAATATTTCTTTCATGTTTCTTGATGTCTCTATGCTTCTGGCTATACTGGAAACTCCTAACTGCCACCCATGCAGATCAGAGTGGAGTTCCTGGCTCCTGGCTTCAGCCTGGCCCAGACTTGGCTGTTGTGGCCACTTGAAGAGTGAACCTGTGGATGGAAGAGCGCTCTCTCTCTCTCTCTGTGTATATATATATATATTTCAAATAAATGAATACATTTTAAAAAAAGAAAATCCAAGTGATTTCCATGCCCTAGAAAAAGTCACTGAAAAACTCTGTGAGCCTGAAAACATCATAATTACTAAATTGTGAAGACAAAGGGTGATTCCTAAAATCACTGAGCCCCTCTGCCCCCAAAAAGAATTGATTGGCTTCCAATTTTCTGTTTTGCAGCATAAAACACTAGAAATCAATAGAAAAAATGTGTATAGAATCTTGAGGGAGAAACTTGATACTCCACAAAATGTCTTCACTCATCCTACATTACCTACATGAAAATGAAAAGTATTCTCAGATATGCAAATAAAAAATACAGCAGTTCCCAGGCATCTCACTTTGAGGGATATATCCTAAAGGAAAAATTCAGGAGCGGAATTAAATATTCATGTGTCAGGATACTAATCATAGCATAATTATGAAAATAAACCATTAGAGCCAATGTAAATATTAAACAACATGAAACACTAGAATAAATTTTGGTATTTTCATGTTATTGAGCGTGAAGCAGCACTTTAAAAAAACGTTTTCTATCAATGTAGAATATCTGATCCAAATGTTCACCATATGATAGTCAACGTTATATTTTTTTCTTGAGGAAGTGACTATTTTATTATCAGAAAGTAAACTCAGTCAATCAATCAAACAAATAAAAACCCACCAAGACAAAAATTCCACAAATGCCCTGTGGGTTTGTGTGCCAGGAAACATGGAATTTCCTCCTTTGAAGTGGAGTAGGACAAATGTTTCTACAGTTTAGGGACAATTGTTTATAAAATATGAATACACTTTCCAGACTGAACATCCTCAAATTCAAGAAGACAGAAAAATAGGGAAATTACATTATTATTCAGTCTAGACACACTTTTATTGTGAGCCATGCCCATTTAGATGATTCAATGGGTATATTATATATCACAGTCCGTTGTCCAAATTGTGTAGCAGAAATTATAAGTATTATTAAAAATAAGTCACGAGGTAAAGTACAGTTTAATACTTAAATGACTTGATGTTAATTTGAGTTATTCCAACTCACAGAGAGAGGGCTGTGGTGGGGGGAGCTGGCCAACTCTTAAGAAAAAGGATTAAATAAAAGAACAAATAGAGTGACAATGGCTTGCAAATTGTAGCTTTCTAATAATAGTTAAATTTGCATAACACTTTTCATAGACTTGGCATAAAAATGTTAAATTATAACTACTTATTATTGCTTCTAATAATAAAACATAACTAATATAATATTAACCACTAAGGTGCCATATATGACAGTTTGAACATTATACTTAGGATTTTGCTTCGCATCCTCTTTGCCTCCTTTGATTTTACAGGATTTTTGAAGAAAAGGGGGCTTCTTAGGAAAAAAAAAAAAAACTTATTCTAGCTTTGTTACTGTGAACAGCAACAATGAACACCAGGTCTCTTTCTTACTGTGTTTTAAGTGATTGGAGATAACTGTGCTGTGGCTTGGTCCCTTTGGGGACCCATAGCAAGTAGGTTTTGCATGGTTGGCTAGGGTTTGGGATGAAACATGAGCTTGTGGCAATAGGCACCTGTGATCATTATCTTACACTTTAACCAACTGGGCTATTCAACCATGTACAAGAGCCTCCACCATGACTATGAAATATTATGAAGAGTAAATTGTTATGCAAAGAATAAATAATTACATGTTAACCCCAGGAGTAGTAAATATCTGAAGGAATATTTGAAATATTATCTCCAGTGCAGCATTAAAAGCACCAAACCAGAATGAGGTTGTCTCCTGAGAATTCAAGTTTAGGATATGTGATGAAGGATTTGCCATTTGTGCTTTGATTCAGAATACATGTTTTTTAGATTTGGGCAAACCTATATTTTGGGGGTAGAATTCAAGGATAAAGAATCAACTGGCTTGCAGATTTAGATATTAACTGCTGAAGAATCTGAAATAAAAATGATCCCATTTGTTGTGGGTTGAGTTGGACTTGTCTTCCCCAAACTCACACAGACATTGAAACTCTCATGTTTTAATGTTAATGGTTGATGGATTAAGGATGAAGACCTGACTATGGCTCCCTAGGTGTGTGCGGTGGAAGGTGTCTCAGTTCCTGGGGGCATGCCCTCGGAGGGTGCTCAGAGAGTTGATTTTTTGAGTTCAATGTCTGCCTTGCTTTTCCCTCTGCTTCCTGGCTCACCATGTGATCATTCCTTCACACCCACCATAAGCAGCCTCCACAGGTGCCAAACATGGGGCCAACCATGGGGCTGCCTGATCCTAGACTTCAACCTCTAAATGTAAATTGAAATAATCCCTCTCTTTCCCAAGAAGCTGTTCTTGGATATTTTAGTTAAAGTAATGAAAAGCAGACTAATACATCATTGAACCAAAATGTGATCTAAAATATGGAATAAGCGAGATTGTTAATCAACAATCAGTTAATTTTTAGCTGCTTAATAAATGAAATGAATAAAATATCCAGAGTGTGAAACAGTTTTAATATAAGCAACATGACTGCCTGAACAACCATGACATTTTATACTGCAAATTGTTGTGCTCAGGTTCCATCATGAACTTTAATCAGTACACAAGAGGAACAGGTATGGAAGAAATGAGGCCACCACTAAGAGCATGACGAACTACCAGAGGACTTCAAAAACACTAGTGGGAAATGGAATTAAAAGATAAGTTTATGTGGATGCAAAGCAGTGCTTAACTGCATGCATATGCGGGGTCTTCAAAAAGTTCATGGAAATGTGTTTTATGAAAAACTATGAGTCAGGCATTTGGCATAGCAAGAACGTGAGAAGCCTGAATCCCATAGCAGAGTTGCTGTGTGCCAGTCCCGGCTCTGCTCTTGATTATAGTTCCTGCCTCGGTGAACTCTTTTGCAGGCAGCAGATGGTGATTCAAGTACTTGAGTCCCTGCCACCCATGTAGGTGACATGGATTGAGTCACTGGCTTCTATCTTCAGCCTTCCCCAGATCTGGCCATTGCAGGCATTTGGGAAATGAACCAGTGGATGGAAGATCTCTCTCTCTCTCTCTCTGTTTCCCTTCCGCTCCTTCTGTCTCTCTGCCCTTCAGATGTAACCAATTAACTTAAAAACAATGCATGAATTTCAAACTTTTTGGAACCAACATAAACTTTTCTTTTAATTCTCTTTTCTGTGAACTTTTTGAATACCCATATCTGGTAATATTGGAGTTAATACAGTGTCCAGTGCCAGACCTTAGTGCATCTCCCTTCTCCTTTGCCGCTTTTAAAGGGAATCAAAGGACAATTCAGAATTTTAAAGACCAGAGGGGCAGACCATTTTAAAGGGGGTGGAAGTCTGTTCTGTGCAGGCTTTTCTACCATTAACATAAAGCCAGGATTTAGTGCTTGTTCCTCTAGATAGTCTTGAAAATAAAGAAACCAATAAAGTATATTGCCATTTTTAAATGAAACATCTTTTTAAAGGAACACCCTGGGCAATCTTGGAGCTCCCATGTGTCTGAATTGAAAATTTTGATACAATTATTATCATTAATAGTATCATCTGGCATTTACATATAATTTTATACAGTGACTAAAATGCTTCTAGCATGCATTATTTCATTAAGTTTCAAAGGTTGACAATAGGTACTCAATGAGTTGGTCTCCAGACTGTCAGTCTGCACAATAAGAAAGAATTCCAATTACTCACTTGATTATTTAGGCTACTCAACACTTTCTTCCCAAGATTACCAGTATCTGTCTCATTGTTGACCCTGTAAGTGATTGAGTTCATGATCGCCCTATGCTATTTACAGAACAGCACTAAGTATATTAAGAAAATCTGCAGGCTGTGTGATAAAGCGGACTGTAACCAGCTCATAAAGCCGGTATCTGTGTCCTTCAGCAGGAAGGAAAGAGCCTGTGTGGCGGAGTCCGCCTTGTAGTGTGGCTCAGTACAATAGATCTATTTTTCTGTCCAGGGTCAAAAATTCAGCAAGAGAGATTAATGAAAATTGAGGGGGAGAGAGAGAGAGAGAGAACTCTCTCTTCCACCAACTTCACTACCCCTCCCACCAAAAGATAGAGATTGAGAATTTTAAAAACAGGAATGTGGTCACAGCAGTTAACTAAAAGCCGGCTCCCTCTGAATCAGAAGTTCAGTGTACTTACTGTAAGAAATCTCAGGATGACATTCTATTTTCTTATCACATTACTGATTGTTAGTCTTTGTCCTTTAAAATTTTCTGCTTTAGGTTTTAGATAATTTTTTATTATTTTTTATATTTATTTATATAAGGTGAACAAATTTCATGTATTTCATATATACAGATTTAGGAACAGAGTGATACTTCCCAATAACTTTCTAACATAAAGAGTAGACACCCACATTTTCTTTTTGAAATAAAAAGACAAAGTGGTTTGCAATAAGCATTTCAAGTTCAGTAGACTTGGAGGGATTTCAAAAAGTTCAGGGAAGATGAAATAAAAAGATAAATTCGTTTGAGTATAATAATGTTGAAATCCATGCATAATTTTTTTTAACTTTGATTTAATAAATATAAATTTCCAAAGTCAGCTTTTGGATTACAGTGGCTTTTCCCCCCCATAACTTCCCTCCCACCCGCAACCATCCCATCTCCCGCTACCTCTCCCATCCCATTCACATCAAGATACACTTTCAATTATCTTTATATACAAAAGATCAATTTAGTATATACTAAGTTGTCGCTCCCCCTCTTCGCGGAGGAACGACACAGGACCCTGCGCTGTTCTTTTGTCTGCTCGGCCCTTCCCGGGTTTGCTGCTGGTTCTTCCACCTCCGTGGAAGGGCGGTTCCCCCTGCCACTTTCCCCACTTACACGGGGGAGCGGCATACCGCCGGCCGACTCTCTTGGGGGCTGCTCAGATGTCCCTCAGGTGTTCCCCTTAGATGTTCCTGGTGCATGTTGTCTCTCTCCTCCTTTATAGTCCTCTTCCACCAATCCCAACTCTGCTACCCACACGCCGAGTACGCTGCTCTCCTCCAATCAGGAGCAGGATCAGCTCCTGCAGGTCATCACTCAAGTTGGCGAGAGGCAGCTGCGTAGAAGCTGTTTACTCCTCTCCCAGCGCCATATTGTGGGAGAGCAGATGCATAGAATAAGTCTTAATTCCAGTAACTTAGTCTAGTCCGAGTTGCTCCCCACATTAAGTAAAGATTTCAATAGTTTGTACCCACATAGAAACACAAAGTGTAAAGTACTGTTTGAGTAGTATGTGTTTTCTATGAATTTTTTGAAGATATCTTTGTATGCATGGTTTTCACATTTTTTTATCCTTACCTTTTAATTACATTTTTCATGAACTTTTTAAAGTACCCTCATATGTGTGAGTGTGTGTGTGTTCTAAAAATAATAGTAGCCAACTTTTCTTGAAGGCTCTCAAAGTGCTTAGGTTCTCAGATTCTTATTAGTCAATACATAAAACATCACTGCAAAAGTCCTGTTCAGAAGTTGGGGTGGGGCAGGCGTTTGGCACATGGTTAAGATGCTGCTAAGGATGTCCACGTCCCATATCAAATCCCCGGGGTTCTAGGTCCCATTCCCGGTTCTGGTTTCCAGGCAGCAAGTGATGGCTCAAATACTTGGGTCCATACCACCCACATGGGAGACCCAAACTGAGTTTCTGACTCTTGGCTTTGGCCTGGCCAAACCTAACTATCAGGGATATCTGGAAAGAGAACCAACAGGATGGGAGATCTTTCTCTCTCTCTCTCTGTCATTCACATAAATCTACATAGATAAATAAAAGAAAATTTGGAACCAGTGGCATATGATTAAATTCTGAACTCTAGACAGAACTGTCAGGCATCTTTAGAGGCTCCGTCCAATTTAAGCTCCAGACTGAACAAACAGCCTGACCTTTCTAAGCCTTTTCTTCTTAGCTATAAAATGGGACAATACTGTATCTCTCTCAGGCAGTGGGGAACATTAAATTAGAAAAGAAATTTATTTGAAAGTGAATGTCAGATGCCTAGAACACAGCAGGTACATTATTGGCACCACTTCCCTCCCTCTGTCCTACTCATTATCTGTTATTTAGCTTCACAATGAAGAAGGCTTGTGCTACTGTGTGGATAGGGCCCTGAATTTCAGATTTGTTTTAGTGGAAGGAAATAAGCATTTATTCACTTTCTTTCAAAAACTACAATGGTAATTATGCATGAAATTAAAATAGAATATTAAAATACCATTTCAAAAGGGCTCATTCCAATTTAACAGTACCTCCCACTGCCTTAATATCACATGCAGGAGAAATAAGAGTCATAAAATAATATTGTTTGTCAAAATTAATAAAAATAAAAATACATCTCACATAGTTACATTTGGTAAAATCAACTGAATTTTCTTACTTAGGGTCCAAATGAACTGAGATGTTAAATGACTTCCACTCTTGTAGAAAACACCTTCAAATGCTGGATTTTGGAGAAGCCCAGAAACTGTCACAGCATCATAGAAGTTGCTGTTATTTTCTAGGGGATGAGGATGACTCCTGTGCGAATCTTTTCACAATTATTTGGAAGGGCCCATGCCAAGGGCAGCAGATGACTGACGTCCATCTCTCCCTTCAACTGTTTCCCATCCAAGGCAGGCATCACTAATTGATCCCAACATGTGTGCTCTGTGAGCCTAGACTTGGCATCAGAAAACTCAAAAGCAAGAGGCAGGCAGGCAGCCATCACCAACTGATCAGAATCCTCTTGTGCATCGAAACCACTCCCCCACAGAGCTAAAGTTTACCTTTGAGCTATTTATGAAATAAAAGGTTAGAAGGGGCATGCTTGCTGAATAAATTAACAGTCAACGTAACTCCAACGGGAATATTTACCCTACTTATGAGACCAAACTTCTCAGGAGTTTCATTACCATTCATTAGCTATAAATACCTGTAATACTTCTTATAAATCATTCTTATCTCTTCATTAGTAAGAGCTTCTTAAGGGTCATTATTAGATAAAATACCCTTGGCCAGTTCAAATTACTGTACGCCATTATAATTAATAAAACTGTGCATCTTTATGAATAGTCTGTAATTCAGGCTTCTCAGTAATTAGATAGAAATGAAGTTTTAGGATATTTCAATTGCATTTTCTATATCTGTGCGTAAATGTAAGCCTATCCCGGTGCAGACCTGGTGTATCTCTCACTCAAATAAGCCCCTGTTTTTCTGCACAGTGTAAAGATGTACCCAGGACTGATTTCTTCAAAACAAGTGCCATGAAACAAATGTCTGATTCTTTGGCCAGTGTGCACCAGCAGCAAAACAAACAGGCCATTATATGGGTGGCAAAGAATGAGATTACAAAGTCAATGAGGAACAAGGCACGTTATCAGTTGATCTACATTGTAAAACAAAGGCACAAAAGCTCTGTGAATACAGGAAAAAGTCAAGGTTGCATGGCTGTCAGTGAACTTGCCTGGTCTGGGGAATCATCCTGACTATAAGTTGACCTGACCTGTCTCTCTCCGTCTCCGTGTTTTCCTTAGTGCATGACACGTTTTCCTTAGCTTCCCTGATCTTGATCTATTCCGCGGTATTATTGGGCACTGGCCTACTTTTCTCTCTGTGCCCTTCAATTTGTTGCTTTCAGAATTATAGCCTGAGTTTATTCAGGACAGCTACAGAAGTCATCGTGTTTAAAATACAAGAAAAATTAAGCTCATTGCAGCAAGTATTTCACAAGTGGCTGTTTTTATTGATTTATTTCTTTTGAATGTAAGGTAAATTTCAAACAAATAAAATGTAAAGGAAGAATCACCATGGAATTTTCTAAGCATTTGTGTAAGCTCAACGTGTAAATTAGCTTTTAAACCAAGAAGAATCTTGAAACCACCATTATTCAATGTCATGCGAGATGCGTCGCTTTTTTATTATTTATTTTTATTATTTACTGTTTTTAATTATTATTTGTTTTCGTCATTTTCAGCCACAGGGCAAGGTAAAATACTGTGCACCCTGAGGCTGAGAACAAGGGTCCCTTTCCTTGCCTCTTTGGTGTCTGGATAGAAGACAACAGCGGAGGCGGGACAAGCACCGGGCCCATGAAGAAGTTTCCCTCTTTCCCTTTTTCACTTGCGGCTTCTGATGAAAGAAAACAAAATAAGGTCCAGGCCAGAGAACAGAACTCTCAGTTACACAGCCTGATCCACTCTCAGTTACACGGCCTGATCCATGCTGAGTAAAACAGCCTGCTTTCTCTGCAGCTACATTATGCGAATGGCTGGCCAATCCAGCTCCTAATTCATGGGTTTTTCCCTTGAAGGGGGCTGGGGAGGGGACAGCAAAAAGAAAGAGAGGGAGAGAGAAAAGAAGAAAGACAGAAAGAATGCAAAAGGAAACTGTTCCATGCTCAATTGCTTATTAGTTTTCATTTGTGAATAAGACTTGATATGCTTCAGAAGCAACTAATTAGAAGGAGCATGCTAATTAGGAGACAGCTTGTGACACCCTTTGCCCCTTTCTTTGCTTGCCGTCCTTGTGTGCATCCTCCAAGGCTGAGTTCGGATGTCCCTCCTTGGAAAATGATTCCCAACAGTCTCCTATTCCCACTAAGCCCACAGCTGCCCTGCTTGACCACTGTGCCTCTTCTGTTTCTGTCCTCCTCTCTTTGAGGTTGAACATGAGCCAGCTGAGCCCAGCAGTCAGGCTAATGAGCCTTTGTAGCCCAGTTCCCAGAACGGCATTTGGCACATGCTGGCTACTCACTGTGCATTTGTTGACTGACTAAGTGAATGACCCAAGATCAGCCCATAAGAAAAATGTAAGGCCTTGCGTTTTCATCTTCCAGGGTGAGATAAACTGCAATAAAATGGATATATTCCTGGAGCACTGCCTTTTGATCAGTCTTGTCTTCCACATCTACTGTCCACGCCTGCCACTGGCCACTACTGCAGGCAGTCCCTGGGGACAGAATAAGGGAGGAAGTGATGGGTTTGGTAACACTCTGAGCTCATGCCAAGGCTCTGGGGGTGGAAGCTGAGTCAGAGGGCAAGCTGGTGACTCCTCCTTAGGAGCATCTCCACTCAGCCGGGGGGGTGGGGGGGAGGCACTGGCCCGAGCACGGAGCCCTGCTTACTCTGCCTACATCTTACCTTCCGTTAGCACCCCCATCAGAGAATTGTGTCCTGCAAAACTACTCCATAACACCTAGCATTTACAGTAGTATGCCCACAGATTCCAGCTTGACTGTACTCCAGCTGTCAGTCATCAACATAAAAAAAAATAACAAGTCCTGCCTATTCCAAGACATTTTGATGCCTCCACTTCAGGGGCTCCAGAAACCCAGAAAATTCCCATGTCTAATTATGTTCATCAGAATGCATGTTCTTCTTCTAGTCCCTAATGTCTAGAAGGGTTTGAGAATGTCTCTCGGTATCCCGTGCTATCCAGGACAAGTACCAGGCCCTAGGCTGTGCTCTGCAAAATCCAAAAGCAGAAAGTAGCAGCTAACAGGACTGCTGACACTCCCACTGTCGAGCTGAAGGGCCTGGATGCAAACCTCCCCACCCCCAAACCTCAGGCCAGTGGGCCTGACCCTCACCAAGCACCAACAAGGGGCCTGAAAAGAGGTGACCCTCTAGGCATGGGCTACATCCCAGGTGATGATGCACCCTGAAGGGGTGACCCTTCGGTATAGAGATCAAGCTACTTGTACCAGGGGCCAGCGCTGTGGCACAGTGGGTTAACACCCTGGCCTAAAGCGCCAGCATCCCGTATGGGCACCGGTTCTAGTCCCGGCTGCTCCTCTTCCAATCCAGGTCTCTGCTGTGGCCTGGTATAGTAGTAGAAGATGGCCCAAATGCTTGGGCCCCTGCAACCACGTGGGAGAACTGGAAAAAGCTCCTGGCTTTTGGCTTTGGATCGCCGCAACTCCGGCCATTGTGGCCATCTGGGGAGTGAACCAACAGATGGAGGACTTCTCTCTCTCTCTGTCTCTATCTCTCTCTGTAACTCTGCAAGTCAAATAAATAAAATAAATCTTTAAAAAAAAAAAAGATACTTGTACCAAGTGCTCGACCCTCATTTTGTCCTAGTCCTAGATCCTAATACCATAAAGCACAAGAAAGAACATAAAGAAAGGGCACATTGTATAAGTGAAATTTCTGGAAATCTAGGAGTGTGGATGGTTTTGCTAAATTCCTACACATGTCTTTTCACCTAAATATGGGAGACACCTTCTCTGGGTTTTGAGAACACAGGCCCAACCTCTCCCTGTTGCTTTAGGAAGAATAGGAAATGTCTTTTAATCAAGTAATTTCCTTTCTGAGGAACCCCATGTGTGCACACAATAAGAGCTCATTTCCTCCTATTGGCTTTTGTTTGAGTAGTTTCCTTTGCTATGGAATGTATTCCGCTCTTCATGGTTATCTAAACCCATGCATCCTTCCAAGCTCTATGTAAGACCCACTGCAATTAGAGTCTAGCCTACCGGCCTCAATCTGATGGCCTTTCTCTCCTTCCTATCTTAGATTAAGGCTTAATTACTTGGGGACTAAGGCAAACAGGCTTAGCCTCAGGGTCCTCCATTGCCTTTTGCCATCCATTCCTGTGACTGTTTGCACATGTGTGCATGGGTGTGTGCATCCTTCACGTGTGTCTTAATGCAGGAAGAGGCAGTCTTGGTTCTTATCTCACACTGAAGAATATCCATGGGGACAAGGACAGTGAATAAAGTGAGAAAATGAGAAACTTCCTGCCACACCAGTCAGGAGGAGGACTCCCAGGGAGGAGTTGCCAGAGAAACTTGTCAGTGCCGGTTCTTCTAGAAACCATGTGGCTCTCTGATTGTCCGCTTTCTGAAAACCAGATCCAGTTTCAACCAATCAAGGGAAGAGTGGAATAACAACCAATCAGGAGGCAGAGACAACAACCAATCGGGAGGCCAGAATAAAAGCCAATCAGAGGGCAGGGATAAGAACCAATCAGAGGGCTGAAAGTATATACTAGTGAGGTGTGCTACATGAACCAATCAGGGACTGATATTGGAGTAGCCTGTTTTGCACAGAAGTGTGCAGTTCTCAACCAGGTCCATTTCACAGACCCAACAACATCTAAAGATGACATTGTATAAGAGTCCCCCACCTCCTATCTCTCCCTTCCTCAGGGATCCTGCTGTGTCCAGAGTCCCCTGGAATCTCTATCATTAGCTCCTCATTTGGTCACTGGCTACCAATCCATTGTTTTGCTTTGTTTGTATAGCATTAAGGTATCAGGGTCACAGCTGGACTTTCCTTAATACCTTCTGGAGGCTGGGCTGGAGGCAACTTTTTGAAAATGATTCACAATCAATTTGAAGATTTAAAGGCAGGCTTTGATATAGAAAAATTTGCAAATCTTTCTCAAATGTAAGCTGTAACTGAGACTTGCAGATCCCAGGGTAACAATCGGTTCACTTCACACTCCCTCCTATTTTTGAGTTTCCTTTTCTGTCCTTCTTTCTCCCTGTGCACTGATCAAATGCACTCCGTACAACACTTCTTTCCTGTTTGTGTGTGACCCAAATCTCATGACCCGGAGCTCGGGCAGACACCTAACTTGTGAAAGCATCTCAGCTGCTGATGCCTTCTCAGTGGGGGAAGAAAAAAGGACATGTGATACTGAGTCTCTCCACACAGGCAACTGGGTCAGCTTAGCCAGGAAGGAAGGGCAGTCTGGTTCCAGGAAACACCTTGAAGCAATCCTTCGTTCCCCAGGCAACAAAGAGGCTGACCTTCCTCAGGGGCCAGAGGACAAGCATGGACTGGCAGATGTCTTGGGAGTATTTCTGGCCCCAGAGAAAATTCATTCACTCATTCATTGATTCATTCATTCCCCAAAGTTTAAGTCAGAGGTTTGGTCCCAGGTGAACCAGTTGCCATCTGTCAGAACAACCTCAAAACAGGCTGGGTGAGGGCAGAATCACTTTCCTCTGAGCCAAAAAAGCTCAAGGCCTGGCCTCTCGTGGAGCTCATTCAAGTGCTCCATTTTCAAAAATGCACTACATGAAGGTTTCCAAATGTAGCACAGCCCCTCTGCCCTCCAACCACCACTGTGTTTCAGTCATCCAAGGAATACTATGATGGGTCAGTGTCTTGCCATCCCCACCAAATGCAAACCTTCACCAAAGCCTAGAATAAAATTCTTTTGTAGTATATAAAGCCTTCTTGCATTTTGCTAGAAGAACAATGAGGTCTTTTGTGAGTGACAATAAGACATTTCGTGTTCTCAGAAATTGTCATGTTGATATCCCTGCTCTTTCTGGAATTGCATACAGGGTCTGTAGTATTCACTGGGGGAGGGGGGAGAGGCTCTTCTCCAATAGCTTGTTTCCTTTAGAGAAACATATCTTAATTATCACATATTAGTTGTTTATTCTGTGGATATATGAAGATCTTTTTATTCAGAGGAAAAGTTGATCTTAAAAAAGGTGGATCTCATAGAAGCTGAGAATAAAATAGTGGTTATCAGAGACTAGGGAGAGTGGTGGGGAGAGGGCATGGGGAAAGGGTGGTGAACGGGTGCTAAGTTACAATGAATCAGGAGAAATAATTCTGGGATTCTACTGCACAGTGGGGTGACTGTAGGCAGTGATGATGTACTGGACATTTCAAAGCAAGTGGGAAGAAAGGCTTTTGAATGTTTTCACCACAAAGCATCGATAAATGGCTTGAGGAGTCAGATATGCTTATTCCAGTTTGAACACCACACAATGTGTACATGTATGGAAACATCACATGGTTGCCCTATAGATGCGTACGATTTACATGTGTCATTCAAAGTAAAGAAAATTCTTTAAATAGGTGATCTCATTTAATGCCAATCATCAACAGAGAATAAGGTGTTGTTATCACCATTTTAAAGGTGAGAAAACTGAGATTCAAATAGATTTTAAAATTTGCCTGAAATTTTTCAGTGAGTCTGTAGCAGAGCCAAAAGTTGAAGGGTCTTCTAAGCCCTATGCCAGGAGATCTGTGAACACTTGCTATCTAGATCACTGTGTTTTCTTATAATTAAGTGTAGATCCCAGGATCCCTCTCATTTCCTAAGTCAGAATCTAAGGCCTAGAAATCTGTCTTTTTAACAAGTTGCCCAAGAGTCTGTACAGCTAACCAGTTAACTATTGGAGTAAGAAGTTTTGAACAAGGCGTAACTTCCTTCTCCTCCTGGGGATGGAGTGGGGTAGAGAAGTGAGTATAATGCAGGTCTATGACCTTGTCCCAGTGGCTGCAAATCTCCTTCTGGCTTTGGCTGTGGGTATACTTGTCTCTTATTTAGTTTTCAAGTAGGCCTCAAGGGTGGAGAAATAGGTCAATCCATTTGATGAGAAGTACTGTATATTTTGTGCAGTTGAACATAACCAGAAATGTCTTTTCAATAGCAATTAAGCAACTAAAGCCTATTTTAAGTTAGGATCTCCAGATAACACCAAGTTCACGCATTTCACCCTTTAGTCTCTCTCTACTCATTGGCTTCATCAGTTAAACTTCCTCTCTTGAGTTTAAATAAATAAAACATCCCTGGTTGAAGGGGTTGGGGGTTAGCTGGCCTCCCTTTAGTACTAAAGTACAACTTTGTAGAAATATGTACACTCCCAGTGGAAAATTGCATTTTCTTTTCATAATAATAGAAAATTCTAGGCTCATGAGGGTGGATGCTGACTATGGATTTCTGTGAGTATGACTCATAATAGCTAATAATCATTTCTGCCTATATCAATAATAAAAGAACACTCCAGTCATTCAATCATGTTGCACAAACATTTATTAAGTATCTACTACTTGCCAGACACTGACTCAAGTTTAAGATGCATGGGGACTACTAGAGACATTTAAAATATTCCATATGCGACATCTATATTGGCAGATTTTGCTACTTAAAAGGAGGGTGCTAGGCTCATGAATTATCCTTTGCTGCAACCCAGTGAGAAGAAGGAAAAAAGCGAAGAAAAATAATGAAATAACAAAAGTACAACGAATAACATTTGCATGGCACTTTGGAAAGAAGCAGCAGTTGCTGCCTTTTAGTTAAGCCTATCATGGCACAAAGCTCGTCCACAATTAGTAACGGAGATCGACGCAGCACACTGGCCTCTCCCCACTGCCATTATTTTGAACAGAGCTGAATTCATGTCAAGGCCAAGGCCTCTGGTAGCCTCCCTGGAGAAGCCTTTCGACCTCAACTCACTACCTACCTTTCAATTGATCTCATGTCCTCCACGTTTCCTGGTACAGCAGAATCAAACGTATTCCTACACATTTCCCAAAATCATTTCCTCCCAGCAGCCTCAGCCCATCCATCTCCAGCAGCCGTCAGGGGCTCAAAGCTGCACTGCATGCCATCTGCCACCCCAGCACACCTTCCCCTCAAAGCTGAACAAGATGACCTGAACCCTGCTTCCTGTCTGCTTACGGAAGCAGAGCAGAAGCCATCTCTCCTTTGATTGCCCTAACGTTGAACATTTCCCTTCTAAGCGTTTCCACTTTCCACCCTCCCTGTATCTTGCAGTTCAGCTTCCCACTTACTGCTCTTCCAAAAGCATTCTTCCGAAAATCAAGGGTGCCATCTTAACGCTGGCACATCATGGTACCAGGCCCAGTCCTCAACTTCACTGAACTTTCTTTGGGATCTGGCATTACTTCCCAGGACCACCAGTTTTAAAAGACTCTAATCTAGGACATGACCCCTCCTCACAGATCCAAGCCATGAGGCCCAAACTCCTTCTGCAAAGTACACTCTAAAATCAACTGGATTTCTATGTGCCATGCCAATGAATGCTCCCTTAGGAAATCCCTTTACATAAATACCCCCAAGGCCATGTCATCAACCATTGTTCTACATTATTCTTGCTGCCTTAGCTATCTCTACTCTTCTTATGATCTCAACATCAGTCCTCTGTAAAGGAAATCTCAAATATACACAGCTCAGCCTTCTACAGAAGCCAAGACTGCAGCTTGGAGAGCACAATCCAGCTTCACTTCACTCTCCCAATGTCCGGTACCACTCTTGGGCTCTTCCCCCACCCTCCTGCATGTTTTTCTCGTTGGCTTTACAGACGTTTCTGTCACCTAAGCGTATGTCTCCAGATCATCTTGACTTCCTCTCTCTCTCTTGGCCTGAACAAACAAACCCTACCCAAGCACTTAGGGCAGTCACTCCATGCATCAGCACCCCTCAAGCCTCATTCTCACAGCCACTGTTCCAGCTCATGCCTTCATCACGCGCCTAAGGTCTGCAATTCTCAGATGTCAACTCTTCACAGAATTACTTCCTTAAGCAATGTCTTCCCCTGCTCCTCACGTGCTCATAAACATGTGATGGCTCTCTGCTGCATTCTGAAAGAAGTTGGAAAGCCATCGTGTTGTAATCAAGGCCATGCACAGTGTAGTTCATGCTGAATGCTCCCTAGACTGTACCCATTCTCCATGGAAACTTGCACAGAAACCTGCATGATGCTTCCCAAGTACACGCATCCTTCAAGCCTCATCAAATATTGCCTCTTGCAGGAAGCCTTCTCTGTTTCACCCCAGTAGCAGTAATCTACTCACAGGGCACCTCCGCCCTCCTAGTGGCATGCACCACCATCATCGTGCTGAGTTATCTACACATTGTGCCTGTCACACCAGAGTATTAATTCCACAAGGATAGGGGCCGGGGTTGTGGTACAGTAGGTAAAGCCACTGCCTGCATCCCATATTGGTGCTGGTTCGTGTCCCAGCTGCTCCACTTCTAATCCAGCTTCCTACTAATGGCCTGGGAAAAGCAGCAGAAGATATTTGGGCCCCTATTACCCATGTGGAACACCTGGATGAAGCTCCTGGCTCTTGGCTTCAGCCTGGCCCAGCACTGGCTGTTGCAGCCATCTCGGGAGTGAATCAGTAGATGAAGACCTGTCTCTGTGTCTGCCTATCTCTCTCTAACTCTGACTTTCAAATAAGTAAATAAATATTTTTTTAAGTTCCGCAGGATGAAGGAAACAGGGGAGATTGAGAAATACTTTTCTTCCTACACCTTTCATACATTCTTTTCTCCTGCAATTTTTTTTCTATAGTCAAGAAATCCTTTATTAAGCAGTACAAAAAAAAATTTCCCTGGAAGAGCAGGTCAAGATTAAACTGACAGTGTTTTCAGCCGCTTTCCACCAATAAAGAGGCATCTCCACACTTCCTGCACACTGTTATAACAAAGCTTCCCAAAGCAGATGGGGCAAGACCATCTAGATTCACGCACATGAAGAAGACACAGCTCCATGCCATTTGGTCACCCTCTGCAATCCGTGGGAGCCCAGGACTGAAGTCCCTCACTGACCTCTGAGCTTTGGATCCTTGCCATCCCTGGCCATCCTTCTTTATTTTTTGAGATCTACATTCGGGTGACTTAAAAGAACTAATGGGTAGCTAGATCTACACAACAAGCAAGAGCAAAGGGAGCTGTCATCCATGGCCCCCGGAATCTTCCTTCCTTCCACTCACCTCGATTGCCACATAGGAAAAATAAATCCATTAAGCAAAGGTGTTCTCCGCTTGAATGAAACAGGGAGAACGGGGATGTTTTGCACACCTTGCCAAAGCGACGTCATCACTATTACCCAAGACCGATGTGTTCCCCTTCAGGTTTCAAGTGTAAAGCATGAACTTCTCACTGGCTCAGGGGAGGATGGCCATCTGGCTGCTGGGGGCTTCTGTGGGGCTGGCTGTTGGTGGGAACAGAGGCCCCCATGTGGAAGCCCAAGGGGAAAGAGAGAAAAAATAAAGGAGTGGAGGCCCTGTTCCGGGGGCGGGGCGCAGGCACAACTCCGACCAACTTTTCCTTTATCTTACTACACCACAGGAGATAGCCCCCTACATTTTGAAAAAACAAAAGTTTTATGAAAGAAAAGACTACAAATCTTAACTAATGCAGCTCCCTGGATTTTCACAAACTGAATACATCTGTGTGACCACCCCCCCGCCCCCCAAAGCCCAGATTAAGAAATAAAACATTAGCCGGCCCAGCAGCTCCCGTGAGACCCCTGCAGCCCCCTCCCCACCATCCAGCGGGCCCCTTGGCGGCCCTGGCCGCAGCCGCATGTGTTCCGAGAGACACCTCTCGGGCAGCAACTGCCAATTCCAAGCAGAGGGGGGTGCGGAACGCGTGTGTGAGGGAGTCATTCCGTGTGTCGGAGGAAAGTGTTTCTAATTTTCAGCCCTGAAAACGTGAGGCGAAGGAGGGCAGGCAGGCTGTCGGTGCAGCCTTCCTCCTCCTGCCTGCGCCGCCGGGAGCTGGAAGGGTTCCAGCCCCGGCCATTCCAAGGCAGGAAGCAAACAGAGCGGCCTTCCCGCCCCTTCCCCGGCCTCGGCCTGGGCAGCGCCGGCCCGGCTCCCACGCCCAGAACCTTCGCCCCGCGGATCGCGCCACGGCGATTATTTAATAGCAGCATGCTCACCAGCCGCTTGATATTGTACCGAACATATGGTTTTGATTTTCTACGGCACTTTTTTTCTTCTTCTTCTTCTGTTTTTAACCAGTGAGTAAGATGGAGGGTGTCACAAGCCTAACTCCAAGATTTGCTGCGTTCTGCCAAACTGGAAGGGAAACGGGTTGCCCTGCGCATGCCCCTCGTGGCGTGGCAGTTTTCGGGGTCCCCCGGGAGGAGGGTCCCGCAGAGGGCCGGGCTGAGACTCAGCCGGCTGACCTCCCTACGGAGGGGCGCCGTCCTGTCGGCCCTGCTAGGCGCAAAGGCTTTTCCTCGTCTGTCTGGGCTAATTTGGAAGAGATCGGAACCCCAAAGAACCATGCACAGCCCCAGAGCACTTAACTCAAGACCCAAAGTGTGCATCAGGCTAAGGGGACCCCCACAAATTCCGATACCTACACGGTATAAAATAACTGTCATCTCCAACCTCAAGGTTCCCAAAAACACTCAGCCCTCTTGGCTACGTTTTCTGATCCATTATTTAGTGGGTCTGGGTTTCATGACATAAATTTCGCCCCAAGGTGGGCGGAGAAATATCACACTTTTGAGTGATCCACTAGAAAATTGGCAGTTTTCATTAATAAAGGTACATTCTCAGCTCAGCAGAGAGTGTCGGCCCGGTTCATAGACCATTAAAAAAAAAACTAACAGGAGAGAGAGAGAGAGAGAGAGAGAGAGAGAGAGAGAAGGGCAGAGTCTATGACAGAGTAGAGGCCTGCGGATCTGTAGGTTAAATATCAACCTGAGAATTCTAAGAAGGCCAGGCCACCTAGCAGGGAAATGGCTGAGCGCCCTCCTCACCCTTCCTTTGTTTGCTCAAGGTGTCCCTCCCCAGGCCTCAAGGAACTGGGGGGGAAGGCCTTCCTGGATTCTGAGCTCCGAGGAAGGAAGGCAGGGCAGGCGCAGCCTGCTGGGGCCTGGAGCTGGGATTAATTAGCTCCTTCGGTGACCTTGGCACCTGCTGATGGCAGGGTGCGTGAGATGCAGGAGGGCTCGGGAGAGCCCCCAGAGGAACTCAGCGACCAAAGACTGAAAGGATCACTGTCTGTACTGAGCCAAAAAAAACCCAAACCAACAAAACAAAAGGAAACCCCAAGCATGCCGTGTATCGCTGACAGCTGCCTTAGTGTGTTTTTCAGACTGTATGGAGATGTCCATGTTTCTCCATCTGTCCGTCTCCTCACACACACATCTAGATCTCGTTCTGTCTGTCTGTCTGCCTGTGTTCCTTGTGGGTAATTCTGCAAGGCAGTGTTCAGCATTTTCCCATGTATTTCCAGCCTGTTGTTGAGACTGAAAACAGCTTTAAAGCACTCCATGTGGTCCTAGAAGGTGGATGGCCCACCCTCCACACACACACACACACACACACACACTTCTACTTCATCCATCAGCTTCCCCCACTATACTCAGGCCTGGACAGAGCGGAAGGGAAGTGGACAACTCCACTCCTTTTTCCTTCATAGCGAGACCTAGGTTCCACGGGAGTCCACAGTGGATCAACAACATAGTGGCAAAGCTGCCAGAAAACTTGGAGCCTCTTAGATTGCACCAGTGAAAGTGTTACTTCGTGTTTAAGGGAGGTGCTAGCCGGGTCTTATCCAAGGAAGCCTGACACCTTGAAATAGGCAAGGGACTTGCCTGATGAAGAAAATGTCCACTTGCTGGGCTATTCCAAGGCCTGACCAGGGGTGAAGAGTGAAGGCCAGGGGAGTCACGTTTCATTTTGGCACAAGGAAGGGTTAATTGCTATGGCTGTGCTTGTTCCCGATTGTTGGGTCAAAGGAGGAAGACACACAACAGCTCAAAACAGCTTATCAGGCCCCAGGGTAGTAGGTAAAAGACAGGAGCCATGCCAGACCCTCCCTCATAGCCCTTCCTGCTTGGGATTCCATCTAGTCCTCATTTTCTTGTTGGTGATTTTTGTTGCTTTGGTAGATCCCAAAGAAGAGGCACTATCAGAATCTTGCAGAGTGGAAGCAGTTCTTCCACCAGCTCCGAAGGGTCTTCCCACGCAAAGCAGCCCTCAGGTGCCCGAATCCCCAGGGGAACTGAGAAGTGGTTGGAGAGCAAGTCGTGGGAAGCAAAGAGTTAAACCAACTCACGCTCTCTGCTGGTCCCAGCAGCCCCAGAGGCAGCTCCTTTCTTTGATCCTGCCTCTTAATTGCAGCCTGGTTGCACCAGGCAACTTTAAAGAAAAGAAATGGGGAAACTAGAGATAGGGTTTGTTTTGTTTCCTGAGGGGATGCACCAAGTGCTCGGGCCCCTATTACCCATGTGAGAGACCGGATGGAGTTCCTGGCTTCTGGCTTCGACCTGGCCCCACTCCGGCAATTAGGGCCAACTGGGGAGTAAACCAGTAGATGGAAGACCTTTGTCTCTCCTTGCTGCCCCCTCCCACTATACCTTTCAAATAAATAAGATAAAAATCTTAAAAACAAACAAAAACCCAGGGTAAGAAGAAGAAAAGGGATTTGTAAGGATTCTCACAGAGTAGCAAAGTCGCAACAGCACAACTTGCAGTTGATAATGAGCGTTTACCTATTTAAGGTATCTGTAAGCTGAGATCCAGCAAGTTTCCTAAGTTTCATCCAGCACACGTATATTGGCATACACACTCATGTGCACACACACACACGTTTCAAGAATTAGGGAAAGGCCAAGTAATCACAACAAATGATGATGATGCCCTCACCACTCCTGTTCCTTTACAAAGTCCGTGAGGAGGGACTCCTGGCTACAGTTGGACTTAAGCCTGTACAGTGTGCCAGGAATTGCTTGTTTGTGTTCTGTTTAACCATTCAGTGAGTTCTGCTGCTGCTACTTGCAACTGTGAGGGAACTTTCTCTAACGCAGTCCCCCAGGAAGCCCCATTGGACAAGCCCTGGGTGTCTGGCTGCTAATCAAATGCGCTTCACGTCCTTGTCCTCTCACTGGATAGCGTGCGACCATGTCAAGGCACTTAGTCTTGCTGAGCTCCAGTTTGCTCTTGAAAAGCTTACACTCAATTGATGGGCACAAAGCTCTTAGCAGAGGGCTTGCATGTCGTAGGCACTCAATAAACTCCGTATACACTGTCCCATTCCATTCCTACAAGGTGATTGGTGAATTAAAAATGCATAAAAATACTAGCCACCTGTGTGCAGACTAAATGGGCATCTGAGCAGGGACAACGTCCTCTAGATCAGTTTAGCTCGACTCCTGGCTCTAGGAAACAGGAGCCACGTGTGGCACACACGGAGGATGGAAGCATCCCGGGGGGAGGGAAGCTGGGGGCACCAGATGTGAGACTTGCAACAGGATCTGAGCTTGCCTGCCACCAGGCCTAAGCATTTCCCCAGAGCTCTCTCTTCTAATAATGTCTTCATTTGTGTTGCTTGTCCCTAAAGCCAGCATTTTTAAACAAATATAACTTTCATGGCATATAACACTTCCTCTCTACTCTTCCTGTCCTCAGGAGAGAAAGGCAAATCTGCATCTTAAGAGAATGTGTGGGCCTGTTGAAGCTCCTGGAACTGACCCATGGAGGATGGGAGGACTGAGGTGGGGCCATCAAACTCCTGGGCTCCAGATCTGACCACTATCTAGAAAAGAAAAGGAAAAAAAAAAAAAAAGGAATCTAGGGCTGATTTAGATCTCACATATTTCTTAGGGAAAGAAGTTTCTCTGGAGCAGATGTGTAAACAAGCACACCAGCCATCCCTGGAGGCAGCCAGCAAACCTCGTGGGGAATGGTGAGGGTCTGTGTCCACACAGAAGCCAGAGGCCCCAGGCAGGGCTGGGTGTGGCTACTTGACTGCTGAAGCCTCTGCCTCCATGCCTCCCGCCCGAGTGGTGTTGGTGCAAGGCTGGAAGAAGGCATCAGTGCACACCGCGCCCTCCAAGCCTGAGCCAGCTGGAGAGGCCTGCGATGCTCAGAGGTGGGTTATGGGCGCCACCTTACACAGTGCTCCTCAAAGCAGCTGGCCCAGACCTGCTGCACCTACACTCCTGCCAAGCAGCTGCTGTGTTCTAGAGCCTTTCAGATGAGCACCCCCTGCCCCCCTGTCTTCACCCTCCGGGAGCTCATGAGAGACACAGGATCTTGGCCCCACCCCAGATATACTGAGGCAGAATTTATACTTTTAATAAGATCCCCAAAGTGCTGCACTGACACAGGGAAGTATGAGAAATGCTGTTCTGGCTTACATTGTAGCCCCCTGTATGAGGGCATCAACACTGCCATATTACAAGCACTTTCTCCTCTTAAAGGTCCATTTTCTTCAAAATACTCCTCATGGCTATGTTCAGCTGAGCTCTGCTAGATCCAGTAATACGTGAATCCCCAAGTCTTGATGAACAACATGGCCAGAGTCTAGTGATATATATCTGAAATTACTGCCCTAACCAGTAACATCCCTAGTCTTTATACTCTTGAGAGACAGATGCAGAAGTCATTGGTTTTAAAAGTTCTCCTTGGTTATTAGAGAAGATCTGGTTTTTTTTTTTTTTAAAGTTCAGTGTATATAAGAAAGATATTACTATGAAGGTCACTTTATCCACCCAGTATGCTGCGGCTCTAAGCATAACCCTGAGCCAATGTTTGCCTCCAAGAAGACCACTGCCAGAGAGGGCAAAGTAGAAGCAGTCCAGTGCAGGAGGCAAGGCTGTCTTCCTGTGGAACCATGGAGGTTACTCAGTGTAAGAAATGAAGGCTGTTTCTTGGTGGGTATTTATTTTCTTTATTGTTTCACTGCTAGCTCTTACTCTCTCCCAGGTCTCTGACTGTCTTCCCCAAAGCTCGTCTCTGATCCTCCTCCTGTCTGTATTTATGCTCCCTTCTTCCCTGGGCATCCGTGGCTTTAACTAGGACCTCCACACAGTTGTGTCTCAAGCTTAATTTTGCAGCCTGATGTCTAGACTGTTCTCCATTCCCACGTTGCCAAATGTCTATGAGATATTTCCACTTAGATGCCCCTTTATTAATAAGCACATTGTTTCTTCAGCCCCCTCATTTCCCCAACCCTTGTTCCCTCTGGTAGGTCCCCTTTCCAGTCTCCCCCCATTTCTCTCAGGATATCACTGACATCTCTCCTGACAGAAACTCCACTATCATTTTGATTCTTCACTTGCTTCAGGGACTTCTCCTTCAAGGTGCCTTTGGGATGCGCCCTGTCCATGCTCACACAGCCATGCTGATCGAACTCCTTCCCACGCCATGACTGGAGTACTGCAAACACCTTCTGGACATTGACTTCCTTGTTGCAAATGTTCTGACCTCTAACCCTATGGTACAGGTCACAGCTTTATGAAACATGAGACTTGATGCTGCAGGTAAGGCAATTAAACTCTTCCACATGACTCCTCAGCATGTCCATAGTCTGACCCCAGCCCTCCATCTAAGCTCATCTTCCACTGCTCCCTAACACTGAATCCCTTCTCTCCAAAGTCAGTTGCCCTCAGTGCCTCCTACCCCACACCACTCTGCTGTCCGTCCTACCTGACATTTTGATTACAAACCTCTCCAACATTTTCTTGATCACACATTCCTATCAGAAAACTAATGTTTTTTTAAGCAGAAACAACCATTATAAAGATGGTTACTTATTTATAAATGTTGTACTTGCACTGTAATATGTTATATACATTACCAAACATATATCAAAATTGACATTTTAAAAGGATATGTTAAATAATATATAAGATACAAGTTCAATGATTTCCTTTCCTTACTTTGTAAATAACCTTGCCCTTGGCCTGGGGCATGGACATCCCACACTAGAAATGCTGATCCAGATAAAATTTATCCATTCAGAATCAGAGGGAGCGGCTGTCCCTCCACAAAGCCTTATCGAGTACACCAACCCAAACAGAGCTCCACTTCCCAAAGTCCCTGAACGTTTTCAATGATAAGCAGTAGTTCACTTATGCACATATGCTTCACCAGTACTTTTAGACTGATGAAGTGAAGCTTGCATTTAGGAGACTAGCATATATAGATTTTTTAGAATAATTCAATATCTTAATTAAAAATAACTATCTTCCCAAAATTGCGTGGGTTGGGTTCTACTTAACTATGGCAACATCCATTACAAGAAAACTCCTAGTCAGACTGCAGTGTAATTGCATTATCTCCTTAAATATCATAGGCATGTGTTCCTGTGGGTGTGTGGATGAACTTGCCTACTGTTTGGTTAGTGAGATCACCTAGTCACTCAAATCTAGTTGTCAGTTAATGTATAACACAGGGACAAAAGGGCATTTTGTGACCATTAGAAAAGATAACACACATAACAACTGAAATGATATGTACAGGTAAGAAGTTAACATCGTTATCACACTCAGTGTAATATAAACTATGTAAGTGGGATTTCAAAACTAATTGATCTACCTCCAACTTGAGCTTTTATTTGTTCCTTCAAACGAATGACTTTCATTTTCTCAGTTGTATGTTCAGTTGAAAACCTGATACGCCTTATCCACAGCTTTAGGAGAGGCATGGCCCTGAGCATAGGTACTGGCTCCGCCAAGTACTAGCTGGGTAGGGGGTGGGGATAGTTTGTGGATATTATGGCACCTTTCAGATCTTCTCTTCTCTCAGCCAACCGGGGATAACATCAACTTTTCAGGGCTCTCCTGCTATTTCTAGGTAATCTGTGTAAAGCGTCCAGTTTATAACACATAGTCCTAAAATATTAATTTTTTGCTCCATGTTGTCAGCCTTAAGAGAACGCAACGAGATGATGGGGAAATGAATACTTGGAATTCGGCTCACTGTTGACTTTGATTAATCCCAGGCCTGCAGGTCATTTACAACCATTAATGAAATGTTCATTCTAGAAGCACCTCACTGCTGAGCCACTGGCCTGGGGTGCAGGTGCAGAGCCAGCACAGGGCTGTGTCCCCCACTTCCTTCTGAGTAGTCTGAACCAAGAAAGGGAAGCCAACCAACGGCTCTTCTTGCTCTGTCTTGGCATGGCTGCTGCCTGTGGGCCCCAAAGTCTAATCTGAATGACTGAAAGAGCATTTGGGGACAGGAGATAGTGACATGCATCCAAACTGTGCTTCGAAACTCAAGTCCATTAACCTCGGAGCAAAAGCAATGAACGCAAGTTTTCAAAGCCCAGCTTACAGCTTATCTCCCACAGGTGCTTTACCTGGCCACCCTTGCCAGAGCGCCCTAACTTTAGGTTCCCACTTTATTAGCTCTCTGATTGAAGTTTCCATTGAGACAATGCCAGTGAAAGCCCTTTGTAAAGCAAGGGAAAGGAACTACACATATGTTAATTGCCCTCCTGAAGACGTTAGTGTTCTTAGCTCTTATCTTGTTTGTAAGCGTCTTGCTTCCTGGCTCTGTGAATTGCAGGCTGCTGGGAATAAGGACCAGCAGCATCCTCCCTGTTACTTGCCCTCTCCCCTTTTCCTCCTAAGGCTCTTTGACAGCCACCAGCTTGCCACAGACCCTCATAAACCTTGGACCTGCCCGTCTGCTTGCCAAGACCCAGGACCAAAAAGAATTCTTTAAGCTACAGCCGCAGTCTCCTCTCTCAGCTTGAATGGGTCCTCTACCCTTGTAGCTTAACTAGGCCCAGAGAAGACACAGGAATTGTGATGTACGAAACAAAAACTAAATTTAGCATTTTAAAAAAAGGAAACCATTTTTTTTAAGTAACTACTTTCAGGAAGCAAAGAGGGGGAGCACGATCCTCCAAGAATCGGGTTTCCTGGTAGAGCTGGGGATACTGAGAGGATGGCGTGCGCGGCTCCCAAGTGTGGGAGAAGGCCTACGACTTCCTTTTGTTGACGGACTGGCATTTCAGTGCTTCTGGACGATGGGCCGAGTTCCCCAGTGACTCTGGAGCTGGAACTCTGCTTGTTGAGACTCGCTAATTGCTCTCCGTAGCCTTGCATTTTGGATTTTTTTTTTTTCAGTGTCCTCGTGTCACTCACCTTGCATCTTTATATGTCATTAAACAGCGCTCATACTGAGAAATAGAGCAGCCATGAAGAAAGTACACCCATAGAGATATATGAAACTCAAAATTATGTTTCTTGTTCTCTCCCAAAATAACACACTGTGACGAACCTAACATGAAAGTCTTTGAAAGTCATAATTGTGTACCATTTAGGTTTGTGCACACACACACACACACACACAGAGGCAGGTATCAGGTAACTGACTTGGTGTTCTAACCAAAAATGAGGGAACCCAAGAGGTGTTTAATAAACGCTGGTTGACTGATTGATGGAATACACTGACCTAGGACATGTTAGACAACGCAATCTGTTCCAAACACTGCGTGAAGTATTGAATCCGCTTTCGTTACCATGTGTTTCTGCCATTTTGAAGGGAGCAGGCCGGCTAAAAACTCGTCTGTCAGCCTGGAAGCCTGGGCTCACAAAAGCAAGCCTGGGGCCTTCCCTGGCACACCTGCTTTCTCACTGAGCAATGGAGGCGGGGACTATTCTCCATAAACACCCTGTGCGGTTGGAGGTGGGGGCGGCGAGGCAGACCCAGCCGTATGTCACCTTTGACTCCTTACCAGGAACATTATCACAGCTGCAGCAAACAGAGTGTGCAAGGTTTCAAAAAGAAAAACAAAAACTGAGCTAAGGAAAAACTGGAGGGAAAGCATGAGGTATTGTAACCATTTTACAAAGCCTGGCTGTCTTCCTGCCTTTCTTCCTGGAGGAACCCAAGCAGGAAACACGGAGCCCCTTGCTCCACACAGCAGTGGCCAGCTCTGCCCACCCAGCTGAGCCGACCATTCCTGAGTGGGGGCCTGGGCTCAGGACGCCTCTGTTTCTCTTCACATCTGCTTCCTCTCTTTGTTGGCTACGTTTGGAGGCTGGGCCTCAGGCAGATTTTGTGCAGAGGGCAAAATGCCCTTCCGGTTCCGGGCTCACCTGGCCGGACTTTTCGTCTACAGCTTTATGCCAACTTAGACTCTCCGAACTCCCTCCCCTTTTCTAAAATCCCTCACCTCTGCTGCCCACCTGCCACCCGGAGTCACCAGCTTTCTTCACCTGACCCGGTACTGGTCACTGTTTCTAGTCCACCCCGTTCTGATGTGCAGCTGTCCTTATTAAACTGTGTTTTTGACAACCAGCACGTCTTGTGGTTACAGCATCTTTCCACTACTCCTTGCAATGTGCTTCTACCTACCTCTATATTGATAATATATTTTGTCATTTTGGGAAATGTAAACAAGTCATAAACCTTCCTTCCCATGTTATTTTCTCGTTGTCAGTATTAATGTACAGGATAAAAGGAAGATGCATGCTAGCTTGAACCTACTCATTCCTTCTACAAGGAATCCTCTGAAGCTCAATGCTGAAATTCTCTTCTCACAATTCTTGCTTGGAATCTTGAGTACCTGATCTTGAATTTCTATGGCGCTCCCTGAGCGCGGGACTGGCTGGTAGCCATGTGATATTGATTTGTTTTCACCATAGCAACAGCAAATTAAAACAACTAGCAGAGAGGAGGCAGGCTGGTAACCAGGAAAGCACATAACCAGTGTATTTCGCAAGCACGTTTTTCTCCTCCGTTCTTATTTTCTCTCTTATCCATTCCACTTTCACAAATTCAATGCAAAAGTCAAAGCAAAAATAGCACTAAATGTTTCAGGTACGCAAGGCCTATCACTGCAAAAGTCTGGTTTGCACAGCTTCTAGTGTCTTACACTAGATTTATGGCAAAAAAAAAAAATGCAAACAATAATGCTTTGATTTCCTTGGAAATGCTATTTGTTGATCTAAGGATAAACTCCCCCAGAAAATGCACATGAGCACAGAATAGAGGAAAGTGTTTTCAACCCATGACTGCCTGCGTACATGTATGTCAGCACCAGAAGGCATCTGCAACAGTTTCCTAACACCAAGGTTTGATCTCTTTGTACCTTAAACAGCTCATTGTGCCAAGAGACAAACAACTTTTGTTTTTCGGTACAAGGTCAAGGTCTCTCCAAATGCTAGAATTATGAAGGCAAGTGCAGCAAGTATTTTTCAGTTCTGTGAAGAGGTAGAAACATGGAGATAGTGTTTGCTCAAGGCTACGTAGTAGTATGGTGGGGCGGGGGGAGACAAATGAGCACTGGGAACTCCTGGGAACTCCAACGTGTCCTGACCAAAACCCTTTTACAAGGCTCGCCAGCAGGCAGCAACCTTCCTCTGCTCTCTCTGTCTCATGTTGCCACCTGTGACACTGATTCAAGCCTGCAGTGCTGTAATTCCTTTTCTGCCCTACAACTTGGGGCTTTTTCTTCCTTCCTTCCTTCCTTTTTTAATACAAGCAGCTGTGCCCACCATCGTCACCACCAGCTGTGAACTTGGTGGCATTACCTGAGTCCTCCGGGGACTGTCCACCCAGGTGGCAGTGCTGGCCTGCACCCAGGGGAAGTTAGGCCAGAAAAATAAAATGAAATGAAACCCACGCTCTGCTCCCTGCTGCTCTGGGGCAGCCCAGCCAGAAACCCGCAGGAACCGTGTGCGGCGCAGTGGGTCCGACACCAGGCAGCTGCGCGAAGATGTGGTATTTATGAGGGGCCCCCGTGCAGGATTCACAAAAGGACAGGTTAAAATATGAAGACATAGCTCAAGTCCTGCCAAGCAGGAGTTAGACTGTTGCTGGCCTGGACATAAAGAAATATTCCTCTCCACGAGCCCGAATAAAAGAACACACAGCAGAAATAGTTGGGAGATGACGTCAGAAGTTCTGGGCTAGTGTCCTGCACTTCTCCTTGAAAGTAAAAACAGTGGGTCTAGAAGGATCTACGTGGCACTACCCTTGTTTCAACGGGTGCTTGTATTGCTCCTCTCCCAGCAGGCAGGAGAGCCCCAGAAACTTCCTCTTTTTTTAAAGATCTCAAGACCGTCCCCATGCCTCCTCTCTTTTTTGCCTTCTTGTGCCCCAAATACACACATCGCCCAATTAACAAATATATTTCCACTCCACCTTTGTCTTTGCAAGGAACGCTCTCAAAGCACACTCGGCAGTGGCGGCGGCGGTGGTTAGGCAAGCCAGATCCTTTTCTTCGCTTCAGTGCTTGCTAACTATTCTAAAAATGCTACACATTTATTGTAAACACATGCTTCCGCGGCCTAACAAAAAAACACAGCCACCTCATGCCTGGCAGAAATTTACAACGGAAAAGGGGCAGAAAGAAGTCTTTCACAAATACATCTTCTCCTTCTCTCCCTGGGCCAAGTGTGTTAAAAATAAATCCTCTCCATCATCTCTCGCTGAGGCTTCTCGGCAAGAAAGTTGATATGGCTGGGCAGAGGGGAAACTCGGCTTTAAAAGCCAGCCCGCTGTTGTGAAATCATTGTGCTGGCTGTGTGTTCTCATTAAAAATGCATAGAGATCAGATAATTGCAGCGAGCGTTCTTAACCCAGCTTTACTCTGGAATATAATGGTTCCACTTTTAAGCTGGAAACAAAGGCTCGGACATGCCAGAAAACGAAATGTAAACATGTACCATGGCATCGAAAACTTGCCAGAAAGCTCGCGCCCGCGAGGTCATTAAAAATGTGCTCTGGAAACTCACAGCCGTGGCACTGCAGAGCTGGGGAGCTCCCGAAATTCCAAGAAGTAGACATGTCTCCAGCCAAACCCCCAACCTATGCATATTTACCACGAAGTTTTTTCTCCTTCCGTCTTAACTGGCAAGTCTGTTTTCACATAAAAGGGTCAAGGTAAACTTTACCTATTCGGGAGCTAGGGATGGCAGCGTGAAGATTTTTTTTTCTATAACAAGAACATAATAATGCTTCCAAGATTTCCAATGCTCTTTAAAAAAAAAGATAATAAAAGAAGCTTTTTTTTTTTTTTAAATAAAACTAGACGTCGTGCCTCACCCGGAACAGGCAGCACCGACTCCAGCTTTGCCATTTCTTTTTCTCAAATCCAAATGTTACGTAAAACTCCAGGGTCCCCGGCAAGTATTACATTTGAATTCGCGGAATCCGGTTTCCCCGGCTTCCCCTAAGCAACACAGAAGGAATGCAGCACACTGCAGCAAACTCTTTAAACATTCAGAAAAAGGGGGGGGGGGGGGGAAGGTTCTCCTACCTTGTTTAGCTCTGCCTGTCTCTTCCATGTACAGTAACCCCAGGAACATCTGGCAGCACCCAGCGGCCGAGGCTTCCCCACCGCATCACGAGGAAGAAATTTCCATGTAAACAGTTCTCGTCCCCTGTTTATTGTACTCTGCAAGCCGTCTGCCGTATCTGGAAAATTTTACCTTCAGATGATGAAGCAAAGACAGTCTAAACTCTGTTGCCGTTAAGCTGCAGCCCTTCCTTCCGACAAATCCCTCCCCGCCGCGGCCGGCCAATCGGCGGCCGGGTCGTCAGCCCTCCTCCGCCGAAGCTGGCCCTCATAGGATGACTGACACAGCAACACGGCGCTGGCAGGGTCTGAAAACAGTGCATCCATACTGATGAAAGAGGAATTTCCCTCTCCAGCACCAAGACAAAGTGGGACGTAATTGGCAGAGCAGAGACAAGAGTAGCTCAAGAAAACACCCCGAGAGCCAGCCAGCCCCAAGCCTGCGGCGCCACTGCAAATACTTCGGAAAACACAAAACTCCATGGATTCCCAAAGACATCCGGGTTGTACCTGAGCCTGGAGTCATTATCCCATTTGCTGAAGCATGTGTGTGTGTGTGTGTGTGTGTGCTCTCCCCCCACCTCCACCACCCCCGCCTTTTCTTTCTTTTTTTTTTTTTTCAAAAGGAAAAACAATTCAACGTCTGCCATGGAAACTAATACCTTACAAAACACTGACATGTGATTTCCATGATTGAGGGAGAATGTGCTAGCCCAAGTGCAAATTCAAAATGTACACACGCTTTTACCCCTAGCACACACAGTTTCCTGTGTGCACATCTACTATTGCAGCCGTTAATGACCGGAGCCCATAGATCTTGCATCTAAGTTTTCAGACCACCAGGGACTTCGGCGCGTGGGGGGGAACAGGAACAACACAGTTGCTATCTATACATTACCCACTGGTGCTCTTGGCAAACACCCACAAGAGGATTAGGTGTGCCTTCCCAGCCTTAGATCCTTAGATGCCATTTGATCAGTGCCGTGCATGGGCCCACATTGTCGCTAATGAAGCAATGATTATAGAAGATGTTTACTGCTGAGTGCACATGGCACGTGATCCACGGGGCACCAGGAGGTGCCCCTCCACAAAAGATCTTCTGGGAGGTGCTGGGGCTCCCTGAGACAAAGCAAGGGAAAGAAAAATGGAAAAGGGTAGTGAAGGGCTATTTATCCACCACCACCCCCCACCCCGTCAGTAGTTCTGCATGCTTTGGAAACAAAAACAAAAACATATGGCATTTAGCAAACACAATAAGCACACATTTTCCTTCCACTAAAAACAAGATTTTGAATTTTTTTTTAAAAAATAAAGTATGATAGTTATATGACTAGGCCAAGACAGAAACAAAGCTCCTATTCATCTGAAAGGTTGAAGCCAACGCACTAATTTTTATAAGCAACTGTTCAGTGCCTCTGTAATGGAGTGACAGGGTGGAATGCAATGGTTTCTTTTTATTTTGTCAATTGCATCATTCAGACACAATATTTCATGTTTCTCCCAATATTTTCTCCACTAGAGCGCCATGCTTTATTACCCTTGCTGTTTATACTTGTGTGATATTCTTTTTCATTCCCAACTAAATCCATCAAGCTTCATAATTTGCAGGCTTTGGTGCATTGTACTTTTTCTGGAAATTTAAATTAGCTTGGTCGTCAAACAGAAAATTACTTTGGAATACCAATATAGTTCAAGTTACCCTTTGTGTAAACGCATGATCACAGGTTTGCGAGCTCCTCTTCCTGGTCACTCTCTGGTTTTGACTTTGAAGCTAACATTCCCTTAAATCTCATTCCTAAAATATTAGGCATCTTTTACTTCCCTTCTCATCCAGTGAAACTAAGCCATGTTTTATCTCCCAGCCAGGACAGCGTGCTGACCTGTCACCCAGGTAATACAAATGCTAGCAAGATGGCCTCTGGGACTCAAGCCTTCTCTTCTTCACATCCCTCTCTTGCCACACAGGGTTTCATAAATCATGCAAGGTCACGCTGCTTTCCTATTCAAATCCTTCTCTATAAAATCCAAGTTAGAGACTCTGAAGGTCCTTCATAGTCTGGCCTCTTCCTCTCTACTCATCTTTTTCTCCACTGCTATCCTAACAAACTTTCTGATGGAGTCATGCTTATTTTTCCTTACTCAATATGTAGACCCCATCTCACATTCACTTTAGTAAAATATTGTTTTTATTTATTTTATTTATTTGAAAGAGAGAGAGGGTGGAGGGAGCGACAGAGAGAGAGAGAGAGAGAGAGAGAGAGACAGGGAGAGAGAGAGAGAGAGAAGGAAAAAGAGACAGAAAGAAAGATTTCCCATCTGCTGGTTTGCTCCCCAAATGGCCTCAACAGCCAGGGCTGGGCCAGGCCAAAGCCAGGGGCCCAGAACTCAACATGAGTCTCCCATGTACTTGAGCCACCACTTGCACCTCCCAGAGTGTACAAGCTGGAATGGGAAGTCGGGCTGGGTCTCAATCCCAAGCTCTCTGACATTGTCATTGCTGTGCCAAACGCCCACCCCTCTCATCCCTTTTCCTCTGTCACATTTTCCCTGTCCACGTTGCCTGCTATGATGTTCTCCCTATTTGAAAGCATCCTGTACTTTTCACTGAATCTCTTTAAACCCTTAGCTTTTCTGAGTTGATCTTTCAATCTCAGAATTCAAGGTTTCTATCACATATTAAGTAACAAAATGTGCAAAAACTATCTATATGGCATATGATAAATGCACACTAAATGACAATATTCTTAGTTATTTCTATATTGATCATTGCATTTAGCAAGACACCATGTATAAACTTGTTGATTTCATGATTCCTACCTCAAAAAATTGACATCGTGGTTGTCCAGTTGCACAAACCAAAATAAACTTTGGCAGTTGGTCTTAACCCTTCTTCCCAGCCACCCTTTGAAATCCATTATCAAGTCTGTCAAGTTTAACATCAAAATATTTAGAAATGTTTCACTTGGTTCCATCTTTGCCAGTGCAGCTTTGTCCAATCCATCACCATCTAATTCCAAGACTACTGAAATAGCATCTTAGTTGGTCTCCTTTCTAGGCCCCCTTCAAGCCCTTTTCCATAGTTCAGCCATAAAAGGAACTCAGAAACAGAAATCTGATTTTTTTTCCCATACTCCTTTGCTTTGCACCTTTGCTATGGACTGAATTGTGTCTCCCTAAATTTCATGTATTGATGTCCTTGCCGTCCCACCGCCCTGGCTCTAGGAGAAGGAGCCTTTGGGTGATTAGGGCTAGATGAGGTCATGAAGGTGGAGGCCTCATGTGGCAGTAGCATTTCTCTAGATCTCTTTCTTCCTCTCCCTATGAGTGGACATGGGAGAAGGTGGTGTTTAAAAGTCAGGAAGAGAGCCCCCCCAAAGCCTGACCATGCTGGCACCCTGGTCTCAGGTGTCCAACCTCCAGAACTGTAAGAAATGCATTTCTGTTATCTAAGCAGCCCAGTCAATGGTGTTTGCTATGGCAGTCTGAGCTGACCAATGCAACCCTAAATATCTTCTGATTTCTCTTAAGAAAAAGAAGAAAGTCCTCCACATGACCTGTGAGGCTCTGTGCGTCCTGGCCTCCAATTATTTCTCCAGCCTGATTAGAGGCCATTTTTGTCCGGAACCCTTCCTGACACACAAGGTGAGTTCGCACCCACCTGTTGTTTTCTCTCCCAACCCTGTGAACTCCAGAGCAGTGCTTTTCAAATTTTAATGTGCATGCAAATCCCCTAGGGATCTTGTTAAAATGCAGGTCCCATATCACTAGTTCCTGGGTGGATACCGCAATTCTGCTTTTCTAACAAGCTCCCGGGTGATGTTGATGCTGCTTGTCCATGCACCATGTAGCAAAAGCTTACACGATGTGGCTGTTCATTTCATAGTAAACTTACTTCAGTATGTGGTTGTACGTTACACTGGGTTAATTATTTACTAAAGGTCTACCTTCCCAACCAACTTGTTAGTGCCAGAAGTCCCCATTGTCTCACCAGCATGTACCTGGCACATGAAGGAAGATACCCAGTGATAAGGATTTCAGAAGTTTTTACACCAATATAAACTCTTCTTTGAACTTCACTTTGCAATGAACTTTCTGAAATACCCTTGTATCTTAAATGAATGAATTGACTGATGCAATGTATCCACAAATCCAAACTAAATTTGTTTTTTGCTCCTTCTCATTTTCCTGTTCCTTTCCTTGTTTTGGTGACTCAAGATAGATTCCTCAAAATTATAGAGACTCTAGAATGAAGCTTAATCTTCATTGAGGTCATATTGTGCCAAGAAAAGGATAAGAAACCAAACATAGAATGAGTATCAAAAATATGATTGATTAGGTTCAAGGTAAAGATGATAGTCTGAGGAAAGGGGGAAAAAAGACACATTTGGATTTGCCCAATGGAAGTTTTAATCTACAGGTTGATTAATTAGAGTTACAAAAAATTTACTCTTGACCTCTTCACTTAAATATACCAGAAATAACTCATTTTAGTGTCAAGCTAAAATAATTTGTTATTGTTATTTCTGTTATGTTTGTCACTTCAGTGAATGGATCCGGCATGGTTGATGCCTATCTCTCTCTGATCCCCAACATTCCATATCCTGTCATTTTCTATCTGTTGACTATATCACTTCTCTCCCTCATCACTGCTGTATCCCTAGTTCAAGTCCACATCACCTTTGGTCCCTTCCTCCCCTCTCTGACTCCAATCTGGTCCTTAACTTCCCTCTGAATTTGCCACATCTCAGTCAAACGAATCCTTTAAAAACAAATCTTACACTACCATTACCTGCATATTTCCATTATCTTTTGGATAAATCCCCTGCGTGGTTTCCCACTTGGTATCACTATTCCTCTTGAACTCCCCTCCCTCCTACTTTGCACCTAGTATTAATAAACTAATTTTAGTCTCTGGAATGTGTCGTGTCTTTTCTGATTTAGAACCTGGATTCCTTCTACATCAAACATTTTCTATTCCTTCCATGCCCATCTAGCATCTTTCCATCTAGCAATACTCAGTGTACCCACCACCTGCTGCAGGAAGCCTTCTCCGACCTCGTGACATCCTCGGCATCTTCACATTTGGCTCACTGTAGCAATTATCACAGTATAGCGCAAATATATCTTGCTTGTTTATGCACCTCACTAACCCCTGTGAGAAAAGTGACTGTGTCTTTCTCCATTAGTTTATTCTTGGCACATGCAGTTGTATAATAGCGGACACTTAGTAAAGGGTTAAATGGATGAATTGGAAAATGTTTCTAGTAATAATGTGGCAAAGACAGGGCTCAAGCAAAAAATGAATAGGGGAGCCTTAGAGACAATGGATCTAGTCTGTCTATTTCTGAGGCTCTCCTGGTCTATTGAGCTAGAGAAGGGTAAGGAGAAATAATATGAAAGTTAAAAGGTACTATGGAGTTATTAAATCATCTTCTCTGTTGGTATACCAAGGTTCGTAAGCTAAACAGCAAGGAAAAAAGTAACCTTTGATGATGTTTAAAATGCTGGTGATTTCCAGAGAAACAAAGTCTTCCTTTGAGTGGAACAAGAGAGTTATCTTAGAACAGATAGGAGTGTCTGACTTAACAGAAGAGATGGCTAGAAAAGAGTAGTTGTTTGTAGGAAGGAAAAAACAAGACAGGAAGGCAAGTTGAAGGTGGGCCTGGTCAGTGACCATTAAATTTTAGGGCTCATTTCCCTCTCAATATAGTTTTAGTCCTTAGTATATTCTGATTTTAGTCCTTTACCATATACTGTTGCTCCATTTAGTCACTTAGTATATAATATTTTTTATTCCCCCTCTAGCTGTTTCACATATAAATCAGATCACAAGGCCCTCATGAGTAGAGACCAAGTATTAAAGTCTTTTTGTGTCCTCTACAATGCCTAACATGGAGTAGTGCTGAATTAATTTTGGTAGATTGATTTCTATTTATGATCCTGGAGAAAATTTATGTACTTTAGAAGAGATTGACATTATTTTAAGTGTGTGGGCTGAAACTAGCAGGAAACATAAAACTGGTTTTATAATTGTCAGAAAAAGTTCTAACGTCTTCTATTGAGTTTATCACAAGAAATATTAACTGCTTTGAAAATTTTCTCTGATGAAAATTAGGACTAACATTTTCTGGGTTAAGGAAAACAGAATGAAATAAATTGTGTACATCATGTAAATTAAATAATGTCTGAGAAGTCCTTAGCATAGAACACAGTGCCTGTAGCTATGTCCATTACTGCTAGTGTTGTCATCATAAACATCATCAGCTTTCTTGGTTCTACAATTCTAGTGAGATTTCACTGAAGAGTAATTATTACATGTCAAAAAAGTGGTAATGAACCAAGGTAGATGTATCCAAACTTTCTTCAGTCATGGTGATCTTGATGTTCAGTAATTTTTTTCACTGACCTCCTGGGCCAAAAGATTACCTGGTTGTTCTACTTATTAAATATTTACTTGAAAACAACTTAGTTTTCATGTTTTAACAACTTTGTAGCTATTTGAAACTTTATACAAAGTATTTGAATGAAAAAAGCATCTTTTTGTTTGATTTTTGACTCCAATCGGTTATTAATGGATTTGCATGCCTACTGGGCACTGCACAGAGTTCCCAAAGCCTGGAATCGGATTGGAAACACTATTCTCACTTCCGGTTTCACAGTGATTTTCGCATAGTACTTTCTTTTCATCTTTATAACTGTCAAAAATCCGTATTTCAAAGATATCGAATGCCACAAAGTAGTGCCACTTGATTCCAATATAGAAATTTTGAATTATCTTGAGCTAGTAGTGTACACAGAGCCTGCAGATGTCGAGTTACCGTTTCTCTTGGGACTATAGACTATCCCATGCAATCCCTGTGTGTTCACTACAGCTTCCAGGGCACTGGACAGCTTGGTCTGCAACCATCACACTGAAAAAGGCTCCCCCCAGGTTGGCCACAGCAACTTTCTCATTGTTTTGCTTGTGTGATAGTTGCATCATCTCTTCCAGTCGCAGGCCTGGGGCATTTGAATTTGCAGAGAAGAGGTCAGATCAGAGATTCCTGGACGTGTCCATCCTTGGAGCTGAGCTCATTGGAAGCCTCCAAGAAGCAGGTGACACGGATGCCTCTGCAGAGCTGCAGTGGCCCGTGAGGCAGCAAGGTGAGTGTTGATCCTGCCAGCTGCTGAGGATTTGCCAATGACCTTTAGAAATGGCGACCTGTACAAATGAGTGCAAAGAGAAAGCCACAGTGAGTATTTGTCCTGTCACTGTTCTTCAACAGGACCACAACACATCTTTTCTGCTCATTCCTGCTGCTCTCTCTGGAGGATTGGGGAACCACATGCATGCCTCATGTTTCCCACTGTGCTCCCCAGAGTGAGTGTCCCCATCACAGCTCACCTCTGTGAGTGTTCCCAGACCATGGTCCCTGCATCCTTATGTCAAAGTGGTGTTTCTGTCAGAGAAGGGACACTCCCAGCCTGAAACTCTCCAGACGGATGGCACGATATCCTCCCCTCCCCCGTTAGATGACTTGAAAGATTTTTCCATCCATTGCCTTTTGGTCAACTTCTGACTGAGAATCAAGCAAACAGGGTCCTTTAGCAATGAGCTGGAGGAGACTCGTCTTGCTGTACTTCTTGCCTTTCTACAGCATTCTCCACGTCTGTTTCTTTAATGGGAACGTAAGCACCCCCAAGGCAGAGGTGTTCCTGGTTTGCTTGCTGGCATATTAGAGCACCTGACTCGTGGGGCTGGCAGTAAATCTGTGTTATATCAACGAATACAGTTTGGGAGGACCAAAATACGGCACAAGATGAGGAGGAAATTGTATTTGGGACACAGGGCATGCATCAAAGCTGGAGCAGCATTGCCTAAGGATCCTCTTAGGGCCGTTAGAGCCAAGTGTTCCGAAACCATGGAAGAGTCAAGAAGCCAACACCGCAGTTTGAGAGGGCGGTGTGGGTGTCATCAGAAAGTGGGTGCTGCTGCAGAGTTTGGTGTTTTCTGGATGTTGGATGAATGCCTCAGCCCCCCTCCCCTAAAGTTCTCTAATTGAATGGCAACCTTTTCTTCCACCGCGGGTTCGAAGTGGAAGGGTGTGCAGACAAAGATCCTGGTGAGACTAATGGCCAAGCCTGTTAACTGGAGAAGACACTGTCATCTGCATGTGAGAATATGGACAGGTGCAGCAAATAGACAAGTGAGGCATATGTGAAATCACAGCTGTGATGACCAACTTGCATTTACAAAATCCGTGCAACTGAGTTGGACTTACTACAGTGTAATGCACCGTGAAGAGAGACATCAGTAATCTCACTGCCATCTCCATCTCTCTGTTTCCTCCAGGGTTGCTGCCCTACCAAGGTCTGCTTTGTCCCTCAACTGATTAAGAGTTGCCCACTATAATACATTGGTCCCGATTTTATATCTTCATGATAGAAGGGCAGTTGAAACCTGACCCCACAGAATTCTGGTATTTCCCAGTGACCCCCAAAGTGAAACCTACGCACCCTCATCTCAAAGTGTCCCTGAAGGAAAGGAATCGTAGCTGGGGCAGTTGGGGAACTGTACAACCGCGTTTTTACTGGACAGCTCAGAGCTTTGATTGTGGGAGCGTGTACTGTGAATCTCCCAGAGGAGATAGGTATATTGTCCACTGTGTTTGAGGATTTATTCTATCCCAGACACTTTTACTCAAAACACACCTCACTAGGATGGTATGACGGTGGGAGAGACATTCTGGGAAACACTGGCCCAAATAAATGTGTATTTTTCTTTGCTGCTCATTGGGCCATGTCCATATCTGCTTACCCCATTCAACTCACCACCTTTGGTTCGATGCTCTGTTTTCTCACGTTAACAAGCTACTCAGCTTTGCCATTAGCTTGTGAGGCATCTGCCACGTCTCCATGCTACATTCTCTTCATAGCTCACTGTTAGGAAACTGGCGCAGTTTTAGCCAGGTGGCCGCAAGGCCCAGCTACCTGAGCCAGGCTCCACCCCCATCCTAATGGGATTCACTGCTCCTGCTTCCCTGCCTGCCCTCCGGTGAAGTTTTTAAAGGGCCTGTTCCTGAACACGTGCTCTCTTGGCTCTTCTCTCCTGCGCTCTCTTGGTTCCTCTCTCTTGGCTCCTCTCATCTCTCTTCTCTCCTTGCTAGCTCCTCTCCTCTCTATTTCTCTCTTATTTTCTCTTTTCCCTTCGCCGCCCCTTCACTCCGGTCTGTTGGGTGTTCCCCAATAAACCCTTCCCCTTACTCCAGTGTTCGGTGAGTTTTGCGATGGCTAACATTAATATATAACACTCACAATCAGGGTTACCCTGGAAGTCTCTGTGGCTTCAGTATATGCCAGCCTGATCCAGTCTTCTTGGCCCTCCTCACCAAATCTTGGCAACTATTTGCCCAGGATTTTCTGGCCAGCAGAGGGCTCCTAGGGGCTGTATAGTGACCTCTGAGCATAACTACCCTTCCAAATCTTTACCATGTCTAAATTCTGTGTTCCACCAAAAACATCAGTTCCTGAAAAATGTGTTACTCATCTCTTTCCTCTACCAAATGCTGCCCATGACAGTGCTTCTGGGAAGCTCGCGTAGTTACAGGGACACGGACAGACAACTCATTTGTTAAACATTCACACGACTCCTGTGACTCAAGGACAGCACCATGAAATGCATGATGTGTTGCCACCCCAGAGGGACAGATGAGAACACGTAGCCAGCCATCCAGCTGACCACGGCAAAGCCACGCAGCTCAGGGGTGGTACGCACCGTCCACCCCTGCAGGCTGGCTTCAGAGTCCACGTTCTTGACCATGACACTTTTCTGACTTTAAATATAACTTGCAAGTTTCATGGTAAATTAGAAAGTGTTCACGGTTAATAAGAAACTCAAAATTAAAAAGGAAGAGGAGGACATGGTGAGGGGAAGTTGGCAGTCAGGTAGAATTGGGGGTGCGTAGCCAGGACGGGCCTTGAGGAGAAACTGCGCTTGCACAGAGAGATGTGTGGCGATGAGGGAGCATGTGTGAGGTCGCAGCAGAAGACACAGGCCCCTGGAGCAATCAAAGAGTCACATCTGAGAGAGGGACTCCGCGTTCCACTGCTCTGGCTCCAGCTTGCCACCAGTGCCAACCCTTGTTCTGTCTTTCAGCTTGGTGGTGCAGAGCTCTGTGCTCATGTCAGAATCTGTCCCTCAGGGCCCTAATGTGGGGAGCAACCCGGACTAGACTGAGTTACTGGAATTAAGACTTATTCTATGCATCTGCTCTCCCACAATATGGCGCTGGGAGAGAAGAAAACAGCTTCTACACAGGTGCCTCCAGTTCAGCCAATAAACTGTAGGACTCGCTCCTGATTGGAGGAGAGCAGCGTACTCGGCGTGTGGGCAGCCGAGTTGGGATTGGCGGAGGAGGACTATAAAGGAGGAGAGAGACGGCATGCACCAGGAACATCTAAGGGGAACATCTAAGGGGAACGCCTGTGCAGCCCCCGAGAGAGCCGGCCGGTGGTGTGCTGCTCCCCTGCGGAAGTGGGGAATGTGGCCAGGGGGAACTGCCCTTCCACGGAGGTGGAAGGGATAGTAGCCAACCCGGGAAGAACCAGCAGCAAACCCGGGGAGGGCCGAGCAGACCAAAGAACAGCGCAGGGTCCTGTGTCGTTCCTCCACGAAGAGGGGGAGCGACACCCTAACGTGGTGGCTTCTGTCTCTCCTCCTCACCCAGGACTCCCTCGCCGCCTTCTGTCAACAACCACCAGCTTGCAGCTCTTCCTCTTTCGCTTCTAGAAAGTTCCATCTCCTTTGTTCACTCAATTCAGAATGCTGCTTTTCAGGTTGATTCATTAAAATATCTCCTCTTGATATCCACTTAGATCCCAGTACATATTCTTGACACATTAATTTACATAAAATGTTCTGAGTGTCCTTTCAAGGGTGTCTGTTATGTTTTCTGGTAAAATTTGTGTCTTTATTTTGAAAGTGACTTGTGCACAGAGCAAGCATCTGGCTTTGCTTTATCTGCTGCGGAAGCGGGCTCGTGCCATGGATATGTTCTTTACCAGAAATGGGCAATGGTTTCGTCTTCCAGCTGGATTAGAGAGGAAAAACCAGGTTCACCTTGGCAACAGCATTCTGACATCATTTTGCTCTTGTGTCACTGCGTTCTTTTCTCTCAAATCTCAAACGATAGCTTTATAGATCTCTGCATCTAAAAGGCTTAATGAAAAAGAGAGAAATAGACACATTTAAATATTCACTGAGTCATTCTCATCTGGAGCTCTGTTCGCAGGTCCCTTTTTCTACAGCAAAACAAAATGGGAATTGTTCGTTTGCTACTTACTCCAATTTTTGCTATAGCTTTGCCTGCACTCTGGGGTCTCCTGAGCGGAAGAGCCCACGCGCTTCCTCTGAGCCTCCAATGCTCGGGGCTGCCAGCCACTCCGGCAAGCCTGATCATTTACGAATGATTTTATATTTGCAAAGCACTCCAATCCGGAGACCATTCCGGTGAGATTACAATCACGGATCTGAGGGCTGAAAGACATCTTCCTCTTCACGCAGGTTCTAGCTGCTTCTCAGGAAGCAAGGAAACAGACAGCTGCACAGTATTTGGCGTTTATGAAAGACAGAAAAGATTGTAACTCCCTGGAAGTTTGTGGCCTCTCAAAATTTCAGTGAGGATTCTCACAGGGTGTCAGATCACCCACCAGATGTTAGGTGCCTTTTCCATCCATGTCTTCCACGCCTCCCTTCATCTCCTCCATACTTGAAAATTCCAGACACCCAAGTCCTCGGGTCACAGCAGCCAGAGAGAGCCCCTTCACGCACCAGGAATTGGACCAGGCCTGGTTCACCCACGAGATTCAGTATTGGCGCTGGCCTTTCACTAAGTAACGTTTAAAAAGGCAGAGTTGTGTAGAATCGTTTAAGTTGTGTTTCTTTAGAGTTCCAAACATTTGTACATGTTGACAGAAGCAAATGCACTGTCAATGAATAGAAAACTATCCCCACACATATTCTGTTTTGGCAAAACGAGGCTCTCGGCTTTCAAAACCACAAGTTCTGCTGGAAAACAAAGCCGTCCTTTATACGCTTTCATCACACGTTACCCGTCAGTTCCAGAAGTCATTTGCAAAGTTCTCAGTTTGCTGGGTCCCTGACTGAGAAACACAGATGATATTTTTAATCTACTTGAATCTTAAAGCTATTTTTAACATAATCAAGCATTTGTAACTTTGCTTTACAGACACATATTTGAGTTATATAACATCATTGAGCTAATAGTTTTGGACTATATTTTAAAAATTCTCCTAATCTCAGATTTTACATTTCAATGTAATGAGGATATTTTCTGTGGTTAGAAATTCATATCTTTCTTTTAAGGGATTTTTTAGAAATAAAATTAGCCAAACAAGATTGCCAAAATGATAGAAAACTGTAAGCTTTACCAAATGGGCAATTAGTACACATTTTTCACACTGAATCAACTAACAAGTATGTATTTCTTTAATTAGACTTTCTGACACCAAATAAGGATTCTATCATTGTTCTCAACGGAGACAAAAGGGCTGCCTAATTTATCTTTATGTCTTCATTATTGGAAAGATTATTATTAAGCATTCATTTTGCACTCTCTCTTGAAAAGCACTTTGCAATAATTTATCACTTCTTCCTTGCTCCGACTGGGAGGTCACTCTCTTTATCTTCATTTTACAAGTGGGGAAACTGAGGCACAGCAGGTTGAGCACTGACTCCTAGGTCTCTAGGAGCTTGGAGGCTGGGTGGGTGCCTTGGAACCCTCGGGCCCCCTGAGGGTGCCATGCTCAGGACCTGTTGTCTAATCGGAAACTCCAGCAAGGGCTCGTGCTCAACTGACAAGTCTGGGTTGGAGTTACTGGGTGCATTTCCGGTGGATCGGTGGGTTCTCTTGTTTGTATAGAGGAAAATAATAAGGAGTGAGACTGTGTTGGAAGCACAGAACTAGAGAGAACTTCCTGAAATACTTTAACGGAAACACAGAAATTTAATTTAAAAATATTAAGATTTTTTTATCCATATCATATCTTTATGGGATATTTAATTTATTTCGTGTGTGTGTGTGTGTGTATGTGTGCTGTTTCTGTGTTTTTTTTTTTTTCCAGTTGAATTCTTAGCTTGATTCTTTTTTTCTTGCCCCTAACTTTAAGAACTCCACTTAATGGAAAAACTAGTTATAGTTTGACCAAAATCAAACAAACAAACAAACAAAACACCACTCTGGAAAGACCCAGTCTCAGTTGACTTCATTGCTGAGGTTAATGTCCGGGGCCACGGACATCGTTGCGTGGTCCTGGGGGCTGTGCACGGCAAATCTCCAAGACCTTATTCAGACACTAATTGTCATTCTACAGTCGCCACTGCAGTACACCCTTGAAGTTGCGCAGTACACAGCCTGCTCAACAATACACGTCTGAGCAGTTAACATCTTCAGATGAAACTTGGGGTGGGTGGAAACTGTTAGAGGGCTGCCACAGGGTTACCGTGTATGCATAACCTTCATGCTTCTCCTCTGACTCTTCTCTGTTTCTCTATTCGCTCAAATCTTTCTCAATGCGTCTGCGGCTACGGTTCCTCTACACTCTCCCTAATAGCGTAAGGGATAGTCATTAGGGTTTCTGTGCTCCAGGAGACTGATGAGATAAGCCCATGAATCAGCCTTTCTTTAGAGTCCCAGGAACAATCCAGTCGCATTGTGCAATTGGGGCCACTCCACAGCTTCTGCAAAAGCCTCGACCTCCAGCTCCTACTAGGGAGCTAACACATGGTGCCCCAGACCCTAATTCACAGAAATAACCACAGTCATCGCATCTTGCATTTATTACCTGGTACCACCCACACCAAGACATTCTCATAGTTTTTCCTGTTAAATACTGGTCGCGCAAGATATCTTGGAAAACCTTGCCCACTTGGGGCTTCATATTACGCATTAGCATATTAAAGGCTCTGATAAGTCCTGCAAGAAATAAATGCTCCATTCTGTTTCCCCCCAAACTTTTATTTTATTTGGTATCTCCTATTAATATAAAAAATTCTCATTTGGAAATGCAAACACACAGAAAAAAACAAGGTCAACAAACAATAAAAATAATTCTTTATGTGATTCAAAGGTATTTCCTGACTTGACTTCACTGTCTTGATTAGCTAGTATCCAACATAGTTTGTGCAACTGACCATTTGCGGGATTTAATGTACCCTTTAGCTGTATAATGAATTGAGCTTCATAACAGCCTGCCAGCAAGGAGGAGAACAGGGGGACCCTAGGTTCTGGGGAGGAGGTGGTAAGTAGAGGGACAGGAGACACAGAAGCATGACAGAGGGCACTTGCACTCAAAGGGCAAGCTGACCTTGATTTATTAAATCCATTGTACATATGGAGAAGCCAAAGCTTAAACAAACAGCTCGTGCAAGGTCACACTACTAGTTTGGTGCACGGCTTTAACTTGACCCCAGTTTGCTGCCCCAAGCCTTGTATTTTCCCATGCTCTCTCCCCTTCATTGCACTTAGCATAATGTTACCAGATAAGATTAGATCATTATTACTGCCATTGAAGAGACATCATGGTGTAGTGGTTGTATAGGCTCCGATCAGAACTCAGGTTCAAGTCCCACCCCTGCCACTGTTAGCTTGTGACTTTGCACAAGTCCTAGGAATCTCTATCTGCCATCTCTCTCTCTCCTCATAGGAGTTGGTGCTCAGAAAATAATAAATACTTAATAAATGTTGCCAGTTGTTTTTATTACTACGATTCATAGCTTAATTCTCACAGTTTACAAGTTTTCACAGCCCAGGCTGGGTTATTAACTGTCAGGAGCTACTGGAATGAAATAAAATATAAAACATAACTCACCACCCCCCTTCCACTCCCGTAAAACTGAAGGAGGGCCAAGAGATCTTAATAAATAAATGAAAATGAATCACAAACTTATCGTCCAGACTGTTTGATATCCTCAACCACTGTGTGGTGAAAGAAGAGGGACAGACTTGGACATGGAAGTTGAACACAGAGAGCATGCAGTGGCCTGCGTTCTGAGGCTCTGAGCTCCATAAAGCACCATTCAGATGCAGGGGGAATTTTGCTGGGTCAAATGCTTTCTTGCTGATTCATTATCAAGGATACAACTGATAGAGACAAAAGGGATATTTAGCGGCAGCTACAGCCTGTCGCTAGCTACTCATTGGCCATTATATTGATTGACTTAATAGCTTTGATCCGTCTTCTCAGAAATAACTGCAGGTTGTTGTTGCTTTTGGTTTTTCATAACAATGAAGCTATTAATACTTTCCTGATGAGGTAGACTGAACATTTCACATGGGTTAGAAAACAAGGAGAAATGAACGGAAAATGTTTTTCAGTATTTCCAATATTTCTCCCTTTGCGTTCTTTTAACAAACTTGATTAAATCTGAAATTAGAATTTAACATTGGCAGCATATTTAATGTGTCAATACATTCTGATGATACATTGCTGCTGCATAGGGTTGCATTTTGTGTTCTATCTGGGTCAGCTATTAAAATCAACAACATTAATGAGCTTTATTAAATCATCTTAGTAAAAGCTCCACTGTCTTAACTGTTTACTTAATTCCATCTCCAACAAAAACAGCTGTCACCTTCTGACAGATTTTATTCTGAATGAGAGCTTTCTTCTTACAAGGAAAAAAAAGTAGATGTAAATTAGATCCCAACAAAACTGCCACATTTTGAGTCTTTTTAAAGGCTATTCTGCTGTGAAATGCAAGACTTACAGATTCCTACTTACTGTGGGGCAGGAGCACCAGTGTTGGGAGGAAGCTGGAGAGGAAGGGAGGCTGTGAGGTTATGTACAGTCTGTTACTTACATGGACTCCGTTCTGTGCGGAATGTGGCTCCGTGGGCACCACGGAGTTACTCTGTGGACATCCGCACTGACCGGGGTCTGGGAGGGCAGGCAGGACCTGAGGGTGTTTGCTGAGTCGGGCTGGAAAGGGTTGTCCTGTGGCCTGCTTCCTACTCCTGAAGAATAAGAAGTTTCCTAAACAAGTTGATACACCATTGAACCTCTACGTAACTAGATGGTTTTTGATCATTCCGCAGAAAGTGTAATTTATTTCTTCCTTAAACAGTAAATTTAAACAGTTTATGCAAATCAACCTTTCCACACTCACACAATAAACTCTATATGTTCAAGAAAATAAAGCTAGGAGATTCATATCTTGGCATTACTTAGCTTGAGTTGCTTAGATGTATTTAGATTTAAAAACTGTTTTCAATGGATTATGTAGATTCTTTGAAACAGATATCTTTTATTTTCAAATTTTAAAAATAACTTATTATTTTTATTTTTTATTAGGAAAGCAGAGAGAGGGAGGGGGAGAGAGAGAGAGAGAGAGAGATTGAGAGAAAGAGAGATTCCATCCACTGGCTCACTCCCCAAATGACTGCAACAGCCAGGGCTGATCTCCCATGTTGGTGGCAGAGCTGTCACCTGTGGACCCACGGAGTGTACATTAACAGGAAGCTGCACTTGCAACAGAGCCAGGACCGAAACCCAGACACTCTCATAAGGGATGCTGGTTTCCCAGGTGGCTTCTCAATCGCTGTGGCAAGCTTCTGCCCCAAACATTTTACTTTAAGTAACCCTTTTGCTCAGACATTTCGTAACTGGCCAAGGCTCGACGCAAGAGCAGACCTTCAGGTCTCTGCAGAAAAGTTCCAGGGCCCTGTAACAAACCTTGCCCCTCACCTCTCCTGCGCTCCTTCATGTCAAAGCAGGACTTTGTGCGTTCGGAAGCCGACCTTGCGTCCTGGGCTACAGGAGAGGTTCACACACACGGCAGTCGTCTCCCAGAAAGGGCACCTGTGTCACTGATGCCAAAGGCCTGGGTGAATCAGAGCCTCAGACGCACAGCTGGAATCCAGAAGGCAGCCCTGGGTGGGAGAGGGAGCTCTTTTGGTTCCTACAGCTTGTAGTGCGCTCTGAAGTCTGATATTGTGGTGCATCCACTTTTCTTCAACTTGCTCTGGACTATTTTCTCTGTTTGGGGGTCTTTTGTAGTTCCATATGAATCTTACCATTTTTTTTCTGTAAAGAATGTCATTGTTATTTTGATAAGGGTTGCATTGAATCTGTGGAACACTTTTGGTAGTATGGCATTTTAACAATTCTTCTGATCCATGAATGTGAATGTCTTCATTTTTGTGCATGTCCTCTTTAATTGCTCTCATCAATGTCTTATAATTTTCACTGTAGATATCTTTCACCTCCTCAGTTAAATATATTCCTAACTGTTTTGGGTAACTATTTTAAATGACATTGCTTTCTTGATTTTTTTTCCCAGCTAGTCTGTTATTAGTATGTAGAAATGCCACTGTTGGAAAGAACGGGGCCATCAAAGAAGGAGGTACCTTTCTCTGAAGGGAGGAGAGAACTTCCACTTTGACTATGACCCTGTCGGAATAAGACCGAAGTCGGTGAACTCAAAAGGCTTCCATAGCATTGGCAACTCATGACAAGAGCCTATGGAGATTACTGAGTCACTGTGTACTTACTTCTCATGTGGGATCTGTCCTTAGTGTGTTGTCCAATGTGAAGTAATGCTATAACTAGTACTGAAACAGTATTTTACACTTTGTGTTTCTGTGTGGGTGCAAACTGATGAAATCTTTACTTAATATATACTGAATTGATCTTCTGTATATAAAGATAATTGAAAATGAATCTTGATGTGGGAATGGGAGAGGGAGCAGGAGATGGGAGGGGTGTGAGTGGGAGGGAAATTATGGGGGGGAGCCATTGTAATCCATTAACTGTACTTTGAAAATTTATATTTACTAAATAAAAAAAATAAATGCCACTGTTTTTTTGTATGTTGGTTATGTATGCTGCAACTTTACTGAATTTCTTAGCAGTTTCAATAACTTTGTAATTTTTTTTTAGGTTTTTCTATATATAACTCATGTTTTCTACAACCAAGGATAATTTGACATCTTTCTTTCCAATTTGGGTGCCCTTTATTTCTTCTTCTTGCCCAATTGCTCTGGCTGGGGTTTCCTGTCCTGTGTTGAACAGAAGTGATAAGAGTGAGCACCCTTGTATTGTTCTAGACATTAGAGGAAAATATTCCAACTTTTCCTTGTCCAGTAGGAAGCTAGGTGTTGGTTTATCAAATGGTACTTTTATTATGTTGAGGTATGTTCCTTCTATACGTCATTTTATCACAAAGGGATATTGGAAAAAATAATGAGCTAAACCTTAGAAGTTTTATGTTTCTTTTCCTTGTTTCTTTTCCTTGTTTGTTCACTTATTCATTCACATACTCATTCACTTTCTTGCTGGTTGATTCATGCCTACATTGATTCATTACTCATTCAATTTAACAGAAATTGTATTTAATAATAACTACGTGCCAAGTAGTATTTTAGGTATTGAGGATCAACTAAAGAATGAAACAGATACATGTACGTGCTCTCATGGATAAGGTAGAGATTGATAATTAACTAACTAGGTTCATTAATCAGACAGCATTTATAAAAATAAAAGTTATGTAGAGTGGCAAGGCAGAGAAAAGGGAAACATAATGCTAGGCCAGGCAGTGGGTCCTATGGTTATTCCACTGGTGTGGATTGGAGGGAATCCATGGAGAGCTGCACCAGTAATATTATATTTGGTCAAACACTAAAAGGAAGCAAGCCCTTGAGATGCCTGGCAACACCAGGATCTGTTTCCACATTAGTGCGCTTAGGAGGGTTTAGTATGGGCACTGGCAACATTCTGCTGACTCCCAGAAATGTCTTCTGCAAAGGGGTTTTTTCTGGCCTCCCTGTTTGCAAGTGGCCCATATTGTGAATAACTGCCAGGCTCTGATTCCTGGTTGAAGCATCCCTTCCTGTAACTTTCCCAGCTTTAGCATAGATCCTACAGGCAAACCCTTCTGGTCTGCGCACTTACTTGAGCTATGGCACTTCTCCATACAGGAGGGATGAGAAGATCCACGGTGGAAGGGAAGTGGAGAAGGAAGAGAGGCACACTGCTGCAAGAAGAGCTACAGGGGGTCTACATCAGACGGTTCTTTGACAGTGCTCAGGATCTGCTGGCTCTGACAGACAGCGCATCATCATCATCCGGTCCTGGGCCTAGCCCCCCAGCCGTGTCCGTGTCTCCTCTGAGTGCAGAGTGCCAGGTTGCTTTGCTTTGGGTAACAGTTCATCTTCACAGTCAAGAGTACTTCCTGTAGTCTCTTTCCTGCATTCTGCAGTTTAACCTTTCGGTGTGCTTGCTGCACACCTGGGTCACAGGGGAGGTTTTGTGAACCTGTTTTCTCTCTCAAAACCTAATGGGCCAGCGCCATGGCTCACTAGGCTAATCCTCCGCCTGCAGCACTGGCACCCTGGGTTCTAGTCCTAGTTGGGGCACCGGATTCTGTCCCAGTTGCTCCTTTTTCAGTCCAGCTCTCTGCTGTGGCCCGGGAAGGCAGTAGAGGATGGCCCAAGTGCTTGGACCCTGCACCCGCATGGGAGACCGGGAGGAAGCACCTGGCTCCTGGCTTCGGGTCGGCCATTAGGGGAGTGAACCCACGGAAGGAAGTCCTTTCTCTCTGTCTCTCTCTCACTGTCTATAACTCTCTCTGACTCTCTCTCTCTCACTAACTCTGCCTGGCAAAACAAACAAACAAACAAAAAACCCCTAAGATAATGGTAATCACTTTATTTGTTTATTTATTTTTTGCATTTTTCTTTTTTTTAACTTTCATTTAATGAATATAGATTCCCAAAATACAGCTTATGGATTACATTGGCTTCCCCCCCTCCCCAATGACTTCCCTCCCACCCTCAACCCTCCCCTTTCCCGCTCTCTTTCCCCTTCCATTCTTATCAAGATTCATTTTCAATTTTCTTTATATACAGAAGATCAGTTTAGTGTACATTAAGTAAAGATTTCAACAGTTTGCACCCACATAGAAACACAAAGTGAAAAAATACTGTTTGAGTACTCATTATAGCATTAAATCTCAATGTACAGCACATTAAGGACAGAGATCCTACATTTTATTTATTAACACATATGTTTTAAACTTTGCAGTGGGTGAAGAGTGGAACAGAAAACCATGGAGATAGAGTATCTTTTCAAAAGAATGGCAGTAATAGTAACATATTTGCTAAAATCTGAGTGATTCCAAGTGTGTTTGGACTGTTTTAAAGGCTTGGTTTACATGTGTTATCTCATGTAATTTTTACAGCCATAGAAGCTGGATACTTTACAATCATTCTGTTGATGGAGAGCTAGTTAATGGCAGGTCTGACATGAAAATCTCACTCATTTTGGCACTGGAGCCCATACACACCATGTTAATGTTCTAGTGGCATAATTTTTTTAAAAACAGATTTAATTATTTATTTTGAAAGTCAGAGTTACATGACTCAATAGGCTAATCCTTTGCCTGTGGCGCCAGCACACCGGGTTCTAGTCCCAGTCGGGGCGCTGGATTCTGTCTCGGTTGCTCGTCTTCCAGTCCAGCTCTCTGCTATGGCCCAGGAGGGAAGTAGAGGATGGCCCAAATCCTTGGACCCTGCACCTGCATGGGAGACCAGGAGAATCACCTGGCTCCTGGCTTCAGATTAGCGCAGTGTGCTGGCCGCAGCGGCCATCAGAGGGTGAACCAACGGTAAAGGAAGACCTCTCTCTCTCTGTCTCTCTCTCTCTCACTGTCCACTCTGCCTGTCAAAAAAAAAAAAAGTCAAAAGAAAGAGTTACAGAGAGGAGGAGGAGACACACACACACACACACACACACACACACACAGAGTCATCTATCTACTGGTTCACTCCCCAGTTGGCCCTTATGGCCAGGGCTGGACTGGGCTAAAGCCAGAAGACAGAAGCTTTATCAGGGTCCCCAACATGGGTGAGAGGGACCCTAACACTTGAATCATTTTCCACTGCTTTTCCCAGGCAGGGAGTTGGGTCAGAAGGGGAGCAGCCAGAACACAAACTGACGCTTATATGGGATGATGGTGTCGCAGGCAGCAGGTTTACCTGTTATGTCACAACGCCAGACCTTGGCACCATTTTTTAAAGTTAACCATCCTATGGAAAATTTTAACCCTAACATTGGTAGTGAGAAGAGTAGTATGAACCCTTATATATGCATCACCCAGTTTTAGTAATTATCACACAAGGCTAATTCCATTTCATTAATTTTTCCCAACATAATGTTATTTTGAAGTAAAGACAAGATGTCACATCACTTTATCGATAAACATTTCAGTCTTATTTGTAAAAGAGAAATTAAAAAACAATCATAATATTGGTACTACATATAAAAATATTAACAATAATTTGTTTGAAGCCTCCAATTTAAAAGACATAGCCTAGGCCGGCGCTGTGGCTCAATAGGATAATCCTCCGCCTTGTGGCGCTGGCACACCGGGTTCTAGTTCCGGTCAGGGTGCCGGATTCTGTCCCGGTTGCCCCTCTTCCAAGCCAGCTCTCTGCTATGGCCCGAGAGTGCAGTGGAGGATGGCCCAAGTGCTTGGGCCCTGCACCCCATGGGAGACCAGGAGAAGCACCTGGCTCCTGCCATCAGATCAGCGTGGTGCGCCGGCCGCATCGCGCCAGCTGTGGTGGCCATTGGAGGGTGAACCAACAGCAAAAAGGAAGATCTTTCTCTCTGTCTCTCTCTCTCACTGTCCACTCTGCCTGTCCAAAAAAAAAAAAAAAAAAAAAGACATAGCCTCAAGCCGTGATTTAACTACAAAACTACAACACCATAATCTTATAGGTGTAATGTGATTTGGTACATATGAAGAATGGACTCTACCAACTCACATATCACATCATTTGTATTCCAGCATTAACACTTAAATGGCGTTTGATCAGATGAGACTATTTTGCATGAAGTGCTTAGGCTCATATAGTTCTCCATGGCACAGCAGGAAGCAATTGGACTTGGAAAGTTTAAGCTTTGACTCCTATGCCTAAGTAGATCACTCAGCTTCCTATGCAAGTATATACAAAAAAGGATTCAAGTAATCAGGAATTTATAATTCAGAATTTTCTAATTCTAGCACCTTTTGAATTTTATAACTCCCAACTGATTTTACTTAATAAATAAATAAATTTCCTTAGTGGACAAATGTTTCTTAATTTGAGAAAGAGTAGACTCATTGGTGTTAAAAGGAATAACAGAGAAAATGATTTCCAAAAGCTCCATTCCTCTCTGATGCACAATGTATTTAATATCTATCCTTCCACTGTCCACCAATCAATTTATCCATCCATCCAGTCATGTGCCTACCTCTGAATCTGGCAAGATGTGTGTCTGAAAGTGGTTTTTTAAATAATACATGAAAAGAAACTATTACTTTTTACAGAACTCAAGACGAAGTCAGGCAAGTGAAGTACAAGGCTGTAAGTATGATTGATTGGTTGTGTAAGGTGGGGGAAGAAGCAATCAGACACGAGACCTCGTGCATTTCTGAGGAGGAGGTGTTCTTTTGAAGTTGCACTTCTCCTCTTGTGGGCAGATGACTCTAACCCCCAGCCTCCTTTCACCAAATAGGAAGCATAGATCATTAAAAGCTCATCACTCAGGGACTTCAAGGAAGGGGTGGCTTTCGAAGAAAGTCTCTCTCTCTCTAGTCCATTAGCTTAATGAGTGAGAGAGGGGAAATAATTGCCTGGAGAGAAGAGAGTCTGAGGTCATCAGTAGAGGAAACAGGATAAGGATGGGTGATGAATGATGAACTTTCATAAACAGAGTTTCCAGGGAAGTAAGTATGTGCATCGTGTTGCAGGGCCTTGGGTGGAAGGTCAGTAGTCCAGGTTCTGCAAGGTGAGATTCAATTCACCTCTAAAGCAACTAGAATTTATCTCCAGTTATGGAGGGTAGAGCAGGGTGCTTCCTTAGCACACAGCAATGCAACAGTCCTACTCCCTTTAAAACATGCCGCAATTGCTGTATTCACTTTTTAGTGGTATCAGTAGGTGCTAGGATGTTAAACACAATACTCAAAAGTAAGGAATGTCTGAGGGATTTAGCAGGTTGCAAATTTCAAAGAGTTGCAACTGAAGTTTCATTAAAACCGTTTGTAGTCAAATCATGAAAGTGTAATCCAAGAGGGTTCTTTGTTGTTCAATGTCTATTAATATTCTACACAGAGTGATGACTTATAAAAAGTAAATATTATAAGTAGAAATTCTTACAACCATGGTGTGTCAGTTTATCAAATTGAGAATTGAGCTTTCCAAGATTCCTTTCCTTGTATGGTTCTGAGTTGGTGCTGGCCACAAGACGTTTGATACGAGATGTGCAGTGCACCCAACAGCCATCTCTCCTTTACTCTGGAGCTCAGAGCAGAACTGCAGGCAAGTGGCAGACTGTGCACATCTCGCGACCCTCCTGATTGGGATGGTTGGCTCAGCAACCCAACTTACTGCTCCTCCAGCTCCCAAAAGATCTGCTGCATCAGTTTCTACATGGCTTGAGACAGGTGCAGATGCCACTCTGCCCTGAAAGGTGCCAGCTTATAAGCAGATGTTCCATAACATCAAGATTGGAGGTGTTGGGAGACAGATTCAGATTCTAATTTATCTCATGGGTTCCAGTTGACTTTATGGAGCTTTAGTTCATCATACTTGGCTCCCATCTGCCTTTGCTGTCAACAACATCCATCTTTCTTCCCTGTTTTCTAGTCTGGCAGACCCAAAGTCTCCACACTTCAGGATCAATGGTTTATGCGGACCCAATGGCTCCTATAGCATAAGTGACTTAGTTTTATCATACATAGCAGTTCTGATTTTGATCAAACCTTGACTGACATAAGTTCAAAAATTATAGTTCATTCAGTTCTTGAAGGAAAAAGAAACTCACCAAATTCATATAAATAGTCTCAAAATTGGTAATTGATTTGAATACAGAGTACAAAGTTATGTCTGATGTTTCCTGATGGGCCACCATAGTAATAAATCACTATTCTGTCCATTAAGACTGAAGGATCAAAAATTAAACAATTCTGGAAGTTCTCAATTCATTTGATCATTATGGAGGGTACAGAAGATAAATTTGTCACTTAATGAAATCCAACACTCTTGATTTTGAGCTTTGTTGTATATTTTTACTTTACCAACAATAAATTCTCCAAATTAAAGGAATAAAACCAAAGGGAAATCTTAAGGAATCAGCAATTCCATGCACTAGTATTCTTTAGCAATTCCCACTTTAGTATGACTTCCTCATAGTGCCACTCCTAAACTCCAAGTCCATGTTTCCAAATGTCTGCCAGATGCATCCCATTGATTATTCCATTGGAACTGAACCCCAGGCTCAACCCTCACCCCCAAGTAAATTTACTCTTTGCCCTAGCTTGCCAACTTCTGTTAGCAGAAATTGTGGCCCCCAAGCATCCTTTCAATTCCCTTCCCATATCAGAAGAATTTTTCACAATGTGAGTACCAGGAAATTCTCTTTCCTGGCTTCCCTTACAGCCATAGTGTAGGTGTTTGACTGAGGCTACCCATCTGTTGGAACAAGGTAAGACTTTATTTTAGAGGAGACTAATGGGACAAGAGTGAAGACTAGTAGGACAGAAGTAGGCACATCTGGAACTCACTTTCTGGCTAAGGAGGTCGGTGATGCTTTCTGTACTCTAGGACCTCAAGAGCGAGATTATGGTATCTGTTGGCCAGTTCAGAGGTGGGAACTGTGATGCCTACTTACCCTGACAAGAGTAGAGTATACTTTGTGCGCTGCTTCTCTTGAGTCATCTCCAAATCTGATTCTTTGTGAATTCTGAAGATGTTGTGGGCTAGGGAGATAGGTTAAGAGTATGATCAGCTAGAAAAGACTTTCTTACTTGCAGTGAAGGACACTGATGGCTGCAGGCATGCAAGAGGAAAATAGCAGAATCTTCTATTCCTAGATCTGAATCCTGTTGCATCTACCACCAAAACGTCCTTAGAATGTGCCCTCTCCTTTCTGTCTCGATGTCACTACTGTCGTGAAGCTCTGAAAATGCTAATGGGGAGCTTTCCATATGTTATAATGGTCTATACTTTTTCATCTGTATTAACCCATTTCATCTTTTTTTTTTTTTGACAGGCAGAGTGGACAGTGAGAGAGAGAGACAGAGAGAAAGGTCTTCCTTTTTGCCGTTGGTTCACCCTCCAGTGGCCGCAGCGGCTGGCGCGCTGCGGCCGGCGCACCACGCTGATCCGATGGCAGGAGCCAGGTGCTTCTCCTGGTCTCCCATGGGGTGCAGGCCCAAGCACTTGGGCCATCCTCTACTGCACTCCCTGGCCACAGCAGAGAGCTGGCCTGGAAGAGGGGCAACCGGGACAGAATCCGGCACCCCGACCGGGACTAGAACCCGGTGTGCCGGTGCCACAAGGCAGAGGATTAGCCTAGTGAGCCACGGCACCGGCAACCCATTTCATCTTAACACCAACTGCATGATACAGGAACCCGAGGAGGAGGAGGAGATTGAGGTCTTCAAGAGATTAAATAACTTGCTGGAATGTGCAGACCTGGTGCTGGAAGTCAGACTTATCTCATTCTAAACATTCCATGCTGCACTAGTAGTATGCACATTAATATCTCAGTCCTTCCTGCTTACTAGCTTGGCAGTTTATTCCCAGCACGCCATTCTAGCCTCTGGTAGATGCCATTCAAGTTCCTCAACAGCCAGTCTGCAACCACCCCCTTTTCATCATTTTCTCATTTTCCCTCTGTGTGACCCCCGTGTTCAGAAATGACAGAGTGTTTTGCCCCTTATAGGTCACATCTCATGCTTTCCCATCTCTTAGGACTTTGCTTTCTCTGATCTCTGTACCCAAAATGCCTCCCCCCAGATTTTCCTTGCTTAATGAGAGATACCAGGTGTTGAGGGTGCTTCATGTGCCAGGCCTCTGCTAAACACGATATAGGTTACTCCCTTTGATTCACACATCAACCCAAGAAACAGCCATTATTACTCATACGGTCAAGTGCTGCGTAACATTTCAGTCAATGATGGGCCATGTATACAGTAGTGGCCCCTTAAGATTATAATGGAGCTGAAAACCTCCTAAAATATGGTGGCACTGTAGACACTGTAACATTATTTCTTACATTGCATTACTCACTAATAGGTGGTGATATCCAATGTAAACACACCTATTGTGCTACCAATCCTAGAAAAACATGGTATCATAACCATATATAAAGTACATGATACTTGATAATGATAATAAATAACAATGATAATTGCTTATATATTCACCACAGTATGCTTTAAAATGTCTTAAATTTATGATTTACTTGTGATGCACAGAGACAGGGACAGACAGAGAGAGGGAGCTCTCATTTGCTTGTTCACTGTCCAGATGACTGCAAGAGCTGGGGCTGGGCCAAGACCATATCCAGGATCCAAGAACTCAATTCAGGTACCCCATGTAGGTGGCAGGAATCCAACTACTTGAACTATCACCACTACCTCCCAGGGTCTGTATAGGCTGGAAGCTGGAGTCGGTTGTTGTAGCCAGGTATTGAATCTGGGCACTCTGATGTAGGACATGGGATCCTAATCAGTATCTTAATTGCATAGGGCAAATGCTCATCCACATACTATAATTTTTATCATTGCTTTAGAGTGTGTCCCTTCTATTTACAGAACAATTCGCTGTCCAACACTGTGCTACGTTATGCATCTCATGTTTACTGCATCACTTGATTATATCAAGAGGTCATACAACTGACCTATAGCATCTAGGGTTGTGTAAGCACACTCGGTGATGCCCACACAATTCCAAGAACCATCTAGCAACACATGGCTCTATTTCCAGTTATAAGAGAGAGGTAAAAGAAAGGTGAAGCGACTTACCAAAGACCACCAAACTTGTGAGTGGCAGGGTTAGGATCTGAATCCAGGAAGCACAGGCTTTTAACCACTGTGCTATCAGCTTTTCATTTACTTTTCCTTTCTATTGAGGTATATAGGTCAGAAATTCCTTAGGATGAGCCTTCTTTGGTTTCTCCAGCCAGAAATCATCTTTCCACAGGCACAGAATTTTCTCATGAGTCTCATATAGCAAGTATGCATTCTGCATTCAGCAATGGTGGTCTATGCACAGCTTAGTAGTCACTGAGTATTTATTTCTTAAGTCCCACTTGGTAGCAGGAACAGAAATGGATGCTTAGGGTCCATCAAGGAGCATAGCAGAGAAATTTCTGGCCCTGGTTGCGTTTTAGTAGGGGAGGCATAAAATCTGGGTATGTATGCTCATGTAATATGTGAGGAAATGTAGCTGGAACTGAGAAAACAAGGCAGATGGGAGTTGTCCTAGAGAGAGGGCTCCCCTTGAAAGGGTGATTAGGGAAGGGTTGGAGTAGAAGCATGTCAGAAATAGGGGAGCCAGTTAACAGACCTCTGGAGGATGAACATCTAGGGAGAGAGGGAAGAGCACACTCCAAGACCTAAAGCAAGAGGAACAGGAAGGAGACCAGCATGACAAGTGAACCTGGGCAACAGGGATTGTGAAAGTGGCTAAGGTCAAAGAGGCAGTGGAGAAAATCATACTGGACTTCTACCAACAGTTTCTAAGATGTTTTACTTATACTGACTCATACTGAGAACAGACAACAGAGAGCAGGGGTGGGAGCAGAAGCCACTGGGGGAGGCCCTTGATTATTGAAGAAGGTGGCTTGGGTCAGGGAAGTGGCAGTGGAGATGGGAAAGAGCTGGAGGGTCTGTATGTATTTGAAGATAGAGCTAGTGAGGCTTTCTGAAGTTTTGTTGTGGAATGTGATGGAAAAGAGAGAAGCCAAGGATGGCTCTAAGGAAGGATGGACTTGCCCTTTAGTGAGACAGGGAATACCATGAAAGCTCTGTGGAGGGAATCAAGGATTTGGTTAAAGACTCGGTGAATTGAAGGTGCTGTATTAGAGTTCTCCAGGGAAACAGAACCAGTAGGGTGTGTGTGTGCACACACTTGTATACATAGAAAGATTTACTCTAAGGAACTGGCTTACATGGTTGTGGAAAGTAGCAACTCCCAAGATTTGCAGGGTGAGTTAAAAACTAGAGACCCAGGAGAACCCATGGTTTACATCCAGTGTGTCTGAAGGCCCAACAACCAGCAGAGCCGATGGTGTAACTCCAGTCTTAAAACTAACGGGCTTGAGACCCTGGAAGAGCCAGTGTTTTAGTTTGAGTCAAAGGCAGGAAGAAAACCAATGTTCCTCTTTGAGGAGCATCAAGTGGGAGAATTTCCTCTTGTTTAAGGGAGGCCAGTCTCTTGTTCTGTTTAGGCTTTTAACTGATTAGATAAGGTTCACCTACATTACCACAGACCATCTGCTGTACTCAGCCCACACATTTGAACGTTAATCTCTTCCAAGGTCACTCTTACATAAACATGGATTGGCCAGCTGTCTGGGTACCTCTGGGCCCAGTCAAGATAACCCACACAAACAGACATCACAAATGCCTTTAGATGCCCAAAGGAAGGAAGCCTAATACAAGTCTGAGATTCAGCAGAGGGGTCTGGACAAGAGATAGGATTTTGGGAGTTTTATTTCTACTAAAATCTTCCTGACAGCAGGTTCTGAACTTGCTAAACATTTGTAACAATCATAGAAGTAGGGACTTAGTACACAACCACAGGGAAAAAAAAAAAAAAACAACTCAGTCTAAATATCAGACAAATGCTTAAGTAGTTAATAACCTTAACTAGCTTAATTGGATCCCGATATAATCCAAATACCCAATAACATTATTCTCTAGTGAAACATTACATTACTAAAATCAAAATTAGGGGAATTATAAATACTTCAAATAAAGTAGTAGTACATTTGTAGATCAAAGAACACATACTGTTCATGTGATTTTTATCAAGGGAGTTAAGTACTGGAAAGAAAGCAAGGAAAACAAACACAACTGACTGGAAAAAAATAGTTAACCCAAAACTGCTTGAACAAATCAAAGATTATCCATGGGTCCAGTGAAAAGAAAACCAATTATAGAGAAAACTTTCGAGAGATTATCAATATTGTTCTAGGAAAATGAATAAACATGAAATTGAATAAACATAGAACCTCAGTAACTGGGAACCAGAAATCATGTTTCAACCAAGAATGTGAAATGAATAGTTTCACTTATAAAAATACAAATCTGTTGCAGAGATTATGAATTCATTCTTCAGTTTGTTCTGATGTAGTAGAAGTGTAGGATATGAAGCAGAATAACTGTGCGTGCAAAGGACAACATTTTTAATAAAAGTAGCATAACATCAAGACACTTTATCTCCCTAAGAAATAAAGTGCATTTGTTACCCAAACTAGAGAAAAGCATTTATCTGAAATTTGCAGATAGTAAGAGGTAATATGGGAGGCATCTGACTGCATACTTGCAGGCTGGATTATCAATGTCTTTGGAGGTTCTGTGACTCTGCTTTTTAATTTGCAGTATCACTGAAAGCAATTTCCGGGCATTCCACATCCTAGCTCTAGGGGCAAAGTAATTGGTGACCCTTGGTCTATGTAAACAATCTGAATAACAAAGATCACAAGAGGGACATTAGAGGGGCATTCCATTTAAATTGCCTCTTTCTAGGTCTGTTCAGAAAACTGTGGTGGCAAAGGCCATCCTGGAGGTGGAGAAGCTCAGGAGAAAGTGTGCAGGGGGTTGGCGTTGACTGGGTATTAGTCTGGATGTTTTGCAAAGTTCCGGGTGCTCCAGGCTTGGTCCCTCAAGTCTTTGTTACCGGTACTGAGAGGCATTATGGGGTATCTGGTGGTGGTGGTGCCTCTGGGAAGTGATGAGATGAGGTTAGATCGCTGGGGACGAGCCCCGAGATTAAATCATGGTGACTTTGTAAGGAGAGACAGAGGCAGACACATTTGCTGTCTTAGCCAGGGGATCCTCTGTGCTGGCTGGGGACTTTGCTAGCAAGAACTCACTCCATCACTAAAGGCCCACCAATGGGGAGAGGGGAGCTGCCCAATCTTTGGCTATAGACTTCCTGAACCATGAGCTAAAATAAACCTCTCTTTCCTTTGTAAGTAGCCTGGGTCAGGTATGTTGATGGAGTGATGGAAAGCTGACTATTATAGCAATATCATGATAATTAGGATTGTGGAATTTTGCCGGTTTTTGTCTCTTCTTCCTCCCCACTTTTCTGTGCCTAGTAGTTGATACTCTCTGGGCTGAGTCACTCTGAACACACAGGAGGAAGTCCGAGGGGTCTTCAAAAAGTTCATGGTAAATTAATATTACGGAAAGACCATGCCTGGATTTCAAACATATCTTGCATCAAAAATAAATGTATCTCTTAACCCAATTTTTCCATGAACTTTTTGAAGCGCTTCTGAATTTTCCATCTTTTTTCGATTCTCATTTCTGGAAGTTGCTGTGACCCTCCATAGCCCTCGCTGTTTCCATGGCCCTTCCCTCATAGGTCTAGCAACTCTTCCACCCCTCGGCCCTTCAGACCTAAAGATAAGTGACAGCTTCCCTCTGTTGCTAATCTCTGGGTACCCCAATATGTCTTACAGGTCACCTTCACCCTGTCCACACCTCTGTAAACAGTAGTCCTTTCAATGACATTTTCTCAACCACTGAGATGGGATTTTGTTTCCCTAAATGACACAGGAGTGCTAAGTAATTTTTAAGTGGCAATGAACCATTGAAGGGTAGGGGTTGTATAGTTTTATAACCCCCAGAATATCTTCTGTGAAACCAGGGTACACTCTTAATATATCTGTATAGAAACCTTTGGTGAGCCGGCGCCGTGGCTCAATAGGCTAATCCTCCACCTTGCGGCGCCGGCACACCGGGTTCTAGTCCCGGTTGGGGCGCCGGATTCTGTCCCGGTTGCCCCTCTTCCAGGCCAGCTCTCTGCTATGGCCAGGGAGTGCAGTGGAGGATGGCCCAGGTGCTTGGGCCCTGCACCCCATGGGAGACCAGGAAAAGCACCTGGCTCCTGGCTCCTGCCAGGATCAGCGCGGTGCGCCGGCTGCAGCGGCGGCCATTGGAGGGTGAACCAGCGGCAAAGGAAGACCTTTCTCTCTCTGTCTCTCTCTCTCACTGTCCACTCTGCCTGTCAAAAAAAAAAAATAAATAAAAAAAATAAAAAAAATAAAAAAAATAAAAAAGAAACCTTTGGTGAATAACAGGCTCAGTGTAGAGATGTTTATTCCCTCCATCTACTGGATCCACCTTTCCCCTTCCCCAACCCAGTTTCTCCTCAGCCTTGGAGATTTTCTGTCTACAGAGGACACCTGAGAAGCAGTGCTTCAACCTTGCATGGCACAAAATGGTGGTTTATATTTGTTTTTGTTTTATTGAATTGATATAAAACACAGCAAGGGAAACATTAAGGTTGAAATTACTTGAAAACTAATGTTCTCTAGACAAAAATGAATGCAGCCACTTGTATACATTTGCCTTTCTGGGACTATGGGTGTCCTTGGAGATTATCCTCCAGTTACCTTTGACTGATGCTGTCCAATGTAATGAATGCATAAAGCAACACTTGCTGTGCCATTAGAGAGAAAGCAACATGCTGTAGAATATGAGGCTCTCACAGCCGAAATGGATCTTCACCAAGTCACACGTCAATTGGCAATATTAAAAATGTCCAAGATTACCAAGCATCAACTATTAGTGAAAATGCACCCAAAACCTTTTAAAGTCACTTATCACATCTAATCATCTGATACCAAGTATAATTATGCCATTATGTATAATTTTAGTACCATGGCTTAGATCACACTAATTCACCCTGTATGCCATATTGAATTTCTAGTGTAAAATTATCAACATATTGATTGCAGTGAGACTTAAAAATGAGTAGTTTTAGACAGTTATTCTAAGAGCTTTACACAGAGGCATATTTATTCATTCACTTGTTTATTTGACAAATTTTTCTGAGCACTAATTATGTGCTATGTAAGTTGCTAGATGCTGGTGATACAGTGACAATATGTGCTTGAGGCAGGCAGAGTTGACAGGGAGAGCAGAGTTGGGGAGAGACAATGAGTTTCAAGTTGAAAGCCATGCCACACTGAGGCATCTGAGGGGGTTTGAGGGTATGAGCTGGCACCCTTGGGTGGGGTGGGCTGGGGATTGTCATCACAATAAATAAAACAATTCCTGATTTCATCAGGAAAACAAGTTTAAGGTAGAGTATTCTAGGTGGAGGTTATCCTGAGAATGTCTCATTAGAGGTAGCCAGGGGATTGATATGTTAGCAGTACCAGGATTATAGGGGCAGATACTGGGAGAAGGGGCTATATGAGTGGGAGGGACCTTGTATGCTAAAGAGTTTGACTTACGCCATGTAAACTCTAAAGCTCATTGAAGTTTTTTATAAGTTTAATTCATTTGGCCATTTAACAAGTGCTTAAGGAGCCTACCAGTGTAGATGGTACCATGGCAGGCTTTTGAGATATAAAAGTAAGCCATGGGGCAGGCACTGTGGCACAATGGATTGGGCTGCTGCCCAAGAGTTTTTCATCCCACATAAGCACCAATTTGAATCCTGGATGCTCAACTTATGATCCAGCTCCCTGCTGATGTACCCAGTAAAGTAGTGGTGCTTGTGCCTCTGCCATCCATGTGGGAGACTCAGATGGAGTTTCAGGTTCCTGGCTTCAGCCTAGGCCAGCTCTAGCCATTGTGGCCATTTGGGTTGTGACCAGCAAATGAAGGGTCTCTCTCTCTCTCTCTCTTTCTCTCTTTCTCGCTTCCTCTCTCTTTGCCTTTTAAATTAATAAATCTTTTTTTTTTAAAGAAGGCAAGTCCCATGGAGACTTAGAACTTTGATTCCAAAGAGGTCCAGTGGAGTGGACACTGAAAGTAAGGCAATGGTAATGAATTAGATAAGCACCAGTTTCCATTAATGCTATGAAGGAAATAAGGTGCTGGCAGGGTCACAGGAACAAATTTTGGATAGGGTGATCAGAAAAGTCTCTCTAAGAAGTGTCATTAGAAGGAAGACCTGATAAAGCTCTAGTCATACATAGTGTGTTGTGAAGAATGGCCAGGCAGAACAGTGTTCTGGGAGGGTGTGCCAGGTCACAGTATGGCACACTGGCTCAGGATCTTGACCTGCCCCCAAAGCGTAAAAATCAGGGAAGAGGCTGCACATAGCAAGAGGGCTCATCAGAAGTCAGACCATGGGAGCTGGGTGGCCAGGGTCAAAGGCTCCGAGGTTCACTAAGGATGCTCTAGGATGACATGATGCAACCCTGGCTACTAGTTGGAGAATGGACTTCAGGTAGGCAAGAACAGAAGAAGAAAGAGCAGAAGGGAAGTCACACGGCTGAGATTTGGTGATGGCAAGAGAGGTAGCAAGAAGTGGGCGTACCTTGGAGATAGCACTGCTGTGTGTTCTGAAACTTGGATGTGGGTTGTGGGAGGGCAGGATTTAGTCACAGATGACTCCACGCTTGATGGTCCAGAGAATTTTGTTCACAGTGAAGCTGTTTACTAAAATGTGGACAACTGGGAGTAGGGTGGGAGAGGAAGCAGAATAAGTTTACATTTTAGAAATACAGTCTAGCTGGTGATTTGGTGGATTTCTTATGCTCTGAGGGTATATATGGGAGGCAGGGAATGACAGGGAGACTTTCGGAAGATTCTTACATTTTAAGGAGACTAGGGCTGGTGTTGTGGCACAGTGGGTTGAGCCTCCACCTGTGATGCCGGCATCCCATATGGGTGTCAGTTTGTGTCCCTGCTACTCCACTTCTGATTCACCTCCCTGCTAATGCACCTAGGAAAGCAAAAGAAAATGGCCCAAGTGCTGTGGTCCCTGCCACCATGTTGGAGACCTGGATGGAGTTCCTGGCTACTGGCTTAGGCCTGGGCCAGCTCAAGCCTTTGTGGTCATTTGGGGAATGAGCTAGCATATGGAAGATCTTTCTCTGTCTCTGCAACTCTCCCTCTGACTCTGTCACTCTGCCTTTCAAATAAGTAAATAAATGTGTGTGTGTGTGTGTGTGTGTGTGTGTGTGTGTTTTAAATAAGGTTAGGGAGGCTGCTGTAATACATTGGGGAAATGACTATTAAATGGGCTAATATGGGGGAAAAATAAGGAATCCTGAACCAAAGCACTGGGAGTGTGGACACAGTGCAGAGAAGGTCTCAGGATGCTACTGAGAACATATGATTTGCTTATGGAATGGAGAAACATGTGATCTGGTGGCATGGGTAGCAAAGAGGGAGAGGGTGAGTTCTAGGGGTGGTAGAGAAATCTCTGACAGGTGCCTACAGATTTGGAAAGTACATCTTCAGGGATCTTGTCCAGGGCAGGCGGATGGGAAGGCGTGGTGGAGTAAATTATAGTGGAGAAATGACAGAGCATAGCTGAATCTCTCAAGCAGCCACATTTCACAGTGAAGTTGGGCTGGAGTGTGAAAACGGGGAGTCGGTCGTAGCACGTGTGTGTGTAAGAGGAATAAGTCAGAGGTTTGAGAGCACTTGGAAGGGAGGATGGATTCTCAAAAAAAGGGCTAGGATGACAAAGAATGAACTCCTTAATGTAGCAACAGCTGTCTTAGGTAACCCCTACCTAACGATTGCCAGTCACTTCACCTTGATTATCACATTTCATTCCCACAAAAACTCAAACAGTAGAAACTATAATTATGTACATCTTACTGATAAACCAATTGTAATTCCAGGATTCTGCCCATAACTATTCCAGCTAAGAAGTGATAAGATCAAGCAAATTCAGTTCAGTGGCAAGACCTGTTCTCTTACCCACTTGCTAGTTCTTTCTTCCACTTTGTCAGCTTTAATCCCAGTAGACGCCAGCAAGTCCACTGTCCCCGCAGCCCAGGGTCCACCAAGCATACCCTTCAGTGTCCTGTATTTCCACGGCAGGCACAGCTTGCCTTCACTACTGCAGGGCTTTTAGCTCTAACAGCCTGACAGAATCAGAACCTAGCTGCTGAGATGAGCCTGTGCGCCATGGCTGGCATGGCTAGGAAGGAAGCACTTAGCTACGGCTTCTTCACTTGATGGGATTCTCATTCCTTCCCTTTCTATATCCTCCTGGATATCTGCATTCAACCTGACTCACCACACCACATCCCTGTCTCCTTCTCCCATAACACTTCCTCTCCTCTGCATAACCACCCAGCTAGACGCATGTCAGGGTGGCCTGGCACTGTGGAACAGTCCGTTAAGCCACTGCCTGTGATGCCAGATCCCATATGAGCACCCAATTCCTGGCTGTTCCATTTCTGCTCCAGCTCCCTGCTAATGTGCCTGGGAATGCCCTGCCACCCACGTGGGAGACCTAGAGGAAGCATCTGGCTCCTGGCCTTGGCCTAGCCCAGCCCCGGCGGCCATTGTGGTCATCTGGGGAGTTAACCAGTGGATGGAAGCACTCTCTCTCTCTCTCTCTCTCTCTGCCTTTCTCTCTCCATGTCTGCCTTTCAAATAAATCTTAACAACAACAAAAACACAAACACATGTCATGGCTCTTTAGAGTTGGCTGGAAATTGGGCATCAACTTGGGAGAATTATTGCATCAAAATATCCACCAAGTCTCTCTGGGTGACTAAAACCTAGAACTGTAAAATAATTTCTATTATTCATCTGCTGGCTTCCTTGAGCTACTCCTTGCTTCCAGTTAAACTGCTAATTGATATCTGGTATCCCCGCACTCACTGACTTTACTTTATCTTTATTTGGACTAATTTTCTTTTTTTAAATTCATTTTATTTATATGAAAGGCAGAGAAAGGGAGAGAGAGACAGGGAGAGAGAGAAGAGGGAGAGAGGGATTCCATCTGCCGACTCACTCCCCAAATGGCTGCAACTTTGGGGGGCTGGGCCAGACTGAAGCCAGAAGCCAAGAACTCCACCTGGGCATGGGCCCAAGTACTTGGGCCATCTTCCTATGCTTTCCAAGGCACATTAGTAGGGAGCTGGATGAGAAATGGAGCAGCTGAGACTCGAACTGGTGCCCATATGGGATGCCAGTGTTGCAGGCGACAGCTTAACCTGCTGTGCCACAGCACTAGCCCCTGAACTGACTTCTTTACAGGTGTTACAGCCCACTTACTTGTCTGAGAGTGAGATCTAATTGTATTGCTTGCTACAGTGTTTTCCAAAGTATGGACCACAGATTCCGGGGCCCATTGTGAGTCGACTGAATCAGAATCTCTACAGTGGAAATCTTGGCTAAGTCTAAGGTCTGACGTCAAAAGGCTCTAAATGCTTTTCTCAGCCTCTTTTCAGGATCCTGGTTTCCTGATTCCCATGCTGTGACCAGTAAGCAGGCAGCTCACCTGGCACTCCCGACTGTTCAGATTCAACAATTCTTGGGCACACTCTATCCATAGTATAGGATTCAGTACCCCCTGCTTTTCAACTGGCCTCACCCTTGGGGTATTTTTCTCAAGATGAGGTGTTAGCCTAACCTTCAAGTCCAAATGATTGTTTTCATTTGACACCTGCCAGGTGGACCAGGTCCGGATCATATCTCCTTTAGTAATAGTTCAGTTCCAGCCCAAGGTCATATCCATCCTATTAGCAAAGACAACCCTGGAAAGGGAGGGGAGTGGAATCAGATCAAAGCTGAAGGAAGCAGCTGGTATTTTTTTTGGTGGAAGCATGAACACTGAAGTTTCCTTCTTTCTCTCTCTGTTTTTCCTTTTTTTCCTGAATAATTATCCTTGAATTTATTTCTGCCTCAATTCCTGAAGATTTTATTTTCTTGTCCTGTTTTCTTCCATTAGTGGATTTGATATGAACAGATACAGGCCAGCCATGCTGCAGTACTAACGGGTGGTCTTTCTGGGGCCAGGTGACATCTATGTTTTGGATCCTATCACTAAGACCGTCTTAGATGTCTAATGTGGGGGAAAGAAGGGTAGGAAACGCATCCCAGTTATTCTCTAGCTCATAAACCTCTCAGTTATGAATGCCCTCTATTGCTATGCAGGAATGTCCCACTCTGAGTCCCTCTGCTTTGGGAGGCCATGGCAGGTGCAAGGCGGGTGGTCCCTTTGGTCATATTCCATGTGTCCGGCACAGCTGCAGAGGGATTTTTGTCCCTGCCTTGGCCTCTTCCTATTGGCAAGGTGGCATCTTCCCTAGCTGCTCTGAATATAGGGATGTTTACTTGCAGCGTCTGGAGTTACCATTCATGAATATGTTTGCCCGCTGGAACGGTGAATAAATATCCACACTGGTCCATAAAAAGGCTTTAAATCCAAAACACAACAGAAATGTTATTTTATATTTTGCTCACACTACAGCAATATAGAAATAGGGAGGCTGATCTAAGATGGATAACGGATTTTTCTGTGTAACTTATTGTAAACATTAAGCAACCAACTTACAAGTGGACGTTTAAAATGTAATCCTTGTGTAAACTGAAACACGCCCAGACATAGGCTGCTGGTGACAATTCTCTTATCAGAGCTAATCATTGCACTGTTGCATACATAATAACGTGACTTTATTATGCACATAATTCCCAAGCAAATGTGTTTTTTAAAAATTCATTTGACTTTTAATGAAAGTGCTCATTTCTCATTAAGACTTTAAGTGTTATTATCTTTGATCAAAACAACAGCAGATATTTTAGCTAACAGATGATGTCACAATGAAGGGTTAAATCAGCTCCCAATGTACAGATGCGGAGCCTGCTCTTTGCATAGGTTGGTAGGAGCTGATGTATTCAGTGATACTGCAAATCTAGCCTCGGATTTCAACTCTGTTGCTATGGCCTCTGAAGATCATCACCAGGATCTACCAGGAGCCTTCTTGGGCAGGATCTAGTGCCTCCTAACTCCCAGTGGTCTTTTATGTGCACCCTAGCTTTGGACATGCAAAGGGTAGGTGTTTTCATTTTATTGATGAGAATTATCAGGTCCAGAGAAAGTAAATGGTGACCTTGTGTCACTTGCGTTGATATGCATGGACAAACTCTAACTGTATGCCCATTTTTTTCCCCTTCTGTACTGCACCTGCTTTGGAATAAAATATCTGATCTATAATAAACATGGCATTTCAAAGCTTATCAGGGCTAATCCTGGGAAATTAACTTCACCTCTCCAATCTCATTTTCTTCATTTGCAAAAAAAAAAAAAAAAAAAAAAGCAAAACCCAAACATCCTGTCTTCCTGCATCTTTTGTGCTTAGGGGCAAACAAAACGCCATCTAAAGGCAAGGGAGTATAATTATGCTGGTCCTCTCGAGGCTAATGAGTATCACTGCTGATGACTGTTTCTTTTAAAACATTTATTTACTCTCTTTACAAGAGAGCTGGAAAATGTAGCAAGAGCATGGTCAGCGTGAGGGAGAGCATGGAATGCTTTCAGGAAGGGATGAGCTTCAGCTCCTGTCACCCACTGGGACCAGTTGGAGTCTGTTCTCAGCCATGCTAGCAGAGCACATGGAAACGACGCCAGGGACCCGCTGCGGCAGGTGGCCAGAGCCCCAGGCCGTCGTCCACGCTGCAGACACCCATGGCTTGGACTCCTTTGCTCACATACACGCTGAATAATAAAGTCCGTATCAGGTGAAGCTATCTGGTGTTTTTCTCCCTTGTCTTTGTAATCAAGCATGATTGAAAAAGCGCTAGGTAGCAGGTGGCCCACACAGCGTCACCAGCTGCACATGCTGTGCGTATGGTTCTAAAAGTAAGCATCAATAACCATTTGCTGAAAATTGTTTAAAAGTCCTTATCTGTCCCTTTAAGTTGTGGTCATATTAATTTCATCTGTGTGTACCCTGTACACACACAGTAGATAGGCTGATAGGTGAGCCAGGAAGAGCAGAATACATATATGTCTGTTTAGACATTATATGGTACATGTATATGTTATATGATATCATATCACATTTATTATACATCCACATATACACGAATAAAGGGACTTGAAAACATTTTTGGGTAAATGAAATTAAAAGATGAATTTATTTTGGTGTTAAAAAACATTTGAAATCCTGGCATAGTTTTTTTCATGTATGTATACACACAGTCATATGTATGTATATGCATACACCCATAAATATGGATAGGTACACACATGATAGACATATACATAGATACATGATAGAGAGATAAATGATAAATCGATTTCCTTCTCCACAGAAACAGGCAATTATTTTGGTTCTTCTCCTTGTCAAAACATTTAATTTCATCTCTTTTTTTTAAGATTTTACTTATTTATTTGAGAGGTAGAGTTATAAACAGAGAGAGGGAGAGACAGAGAGAAAAGTCTTCCATCTGCTGGTTTACGCCCCAAATGGCAGCAATGGCCCAAACCCAGGAACCAGGAGCTTCTTTTGGAGTCTCCCAAGCCGGTGCAGGGGCCCAAGTACTTGAGCCATCCTCCGCTGCTTTCCCAGGTCATTAACCAGGGAGCTGGATTGGAAGAGGAGCAGCCGGCAGGAACCAGCTCCCACACGGGATGCCAGCGCCGAAGGCGGATGCTTAGCTCACTAGGACACAGCACCAGCCCCCCTCAGTTTCACATTAACAGAGCCCACCTTGAACTTCCTCCCGTCTCCCCTGAAGAGCCTGTGTGTGGAGGTCTGAGAAGGCATGACTCTTTCACAGTCTCGAGTAGTCTGGCTGAGGCAGAAAGAGGTAGTGTGCCCTGGGCTAGCAGAAGTGGGCAAGCGGTGGGATGGTGAAAGAGGAGAGGGGGAAGATTGGCAGGAACGAGGAAACTTTGGCTGTCAGGATAGGGAAGTCCGACTGGCTGCATGAGGAAGCATTGGCCACTTGCTCAGAGGGACTCACAGTGGGCCTAGTGAAAGATAAGAGGTAAGGGTAAGGCATTCAGCAAGTTGAGACACAATGTGGGCTGCCCTACTTCAGTGCCTGGGTTTGAGTCCTGGCTCCGCTTCTGGTTCAGCTTCCTGCTAATCTGCACTCCTGGGAAGCAGCAGCAGGTGATGGTTCAAGTACTTGGGTCCCCACTGTCACAGGTGAGAAAGACAACCCTGGTGCTTTGTTTCACATGAAAGAAGAATTTCCACACGGACAAGGCAGAGAGAAAAACAAGATTTATTTAAGTCAGAAGCCTCCCACACAGTCATCAGGAGAGGGCCCCTGGAGAGGCAGTCCCAAGGACTGTCTATCCTATCTAACTTGGAGTTAAGACAGAAAAAAATAATCAGAAGCCTGGGATCAATGGCCAGTGACTTCATTCTGTTTTCACAGTAAACTGAGAACTCAACAGGATGGAATGACTACTGGAGGCTCCCACGGAGTGGGATAGACACTGTTGTCTTGCTAAAAGCAGATTTTGGGGAGAAGCTTGCAATGGGATTCAGCACTTTCATCTTGCTGAAGATAACTTCTGGGGAACCAAGGGTTTTGCACTCTTTCAGAGAGAATCCTCTTTTCCTCCTTCCATCCTATCTGCCTATTAGCCAGTCTGACGGTCACATTACCACCCATGTGGGAGATCTGGCTTGGTTTCCTTGTTCCTAGCTTCAGCCTAGCCCAGTCCCCGCTCTTGTGCACATTTGAGGAGTGAAGCAGCAGACGAAATATCTTTCTCAGTCTCAAATGAAATGAAAATAGATAAATAAAAAAAATTTAAAAACTCTGTATTTCCTTAACTCTTGTTAAATGTTTTATATGTATCTTCGAATATACCTACACATATTATGTACATATATAATATTTACAAATATATATTTAAATATATGTGTTTACTTCTTTTAAAAATATTTTATACATATCTTCAAAGACAGATATATTTTCTCCTCACCTTTGTTTTTTTTTTCTTTCTGCCTGGTTTTCACATGCGTCAGAGTTCTGGGGAAATTATCTGTGCATCAGTCACATGTGCGTGTTGGGCTCACTCAGCCAGTTGAACCAGAAACGGGTAGTCATGGTTAAAGGGACGGCATTGCACGTTTCAATACATGTGTGGCACCCAGGGGTTGTGTAACCTGAATGAAAATGCTGGGGAATGTGTCGCCCTGCAGCTTTCAGTGCTGAGAGGATGGGTATGGTTATAGCCCCAGGAGGACGATAATTCCTGGTATTTGTGCATGGCTGTACTTGTCTGAGAGCGTCTTTGTCTCCACTCTTGGGATGTGACTGGGGAAGCACTAGGGAGGTGTCTTGAGCATGACCAACTCACCATTCCACGCAGCCAAGGTCTAGGGAGGTGACAGATTCGCCCTATCTCCTTGATAATGGCTGCAGCTGGGCCATTCGTTATCTCAAGTGCCTCCCAAGGATTCTTTCACCTTTTCCGACTCCCTTTTAAGGACAATTACTCTGTGGGTGAATTTAGGGAAAATATTCCTCCTGAAACCCCTAATAACCTTGCTGTAAGCATGAATCTGTCGGTGGAGATGATGAGAAACAAAATGTTCGCCAGCAGATTCCTCCAGTAAATCAAGGGCTACATCATTTCTCGTGGGTTAGGGTCTAATATCGCTGTCCGCAGTGCATTTCAGGAATGATGTTTTTCTGGTTTTATTTTTTTTAGCTGCATACTTTGAGGATTCCCAGTGGCAGAGGGAGACAGATAATTTTGGCTTCCTAATGACATTAGGGAGTATTTTGTGTGGCTCTGGGCTCTGATTCCTTATGTTTGCTACCACAGCAAAAATAGGAGCTGGCTTTTCCTATTTTTGAACCTTTTAGCTTCTGTATTTCATTTTTTCCCCTCTGGCACAGACAAAACCCTTTGAGTTCCTTGCTGCTTAGACAAAATCCTAGAAGAATATAAACCCAATGTAAACAGTGACTAAATATGAGTGGTGGATTTAAGATGAAATTTATTTCATATCTCTTAGTTTATATTTTTCTTCATGTTTTTGTAATGAGTATATATGAAGACACTTGAAGACATTCATAAAAATGAAATTAAAAGATTAAGTTTATTTTAGTGTCAAAATTTTTGAAATTCAGACACAACTTTTTCATAAAACACATTTGTCATGAACCTTTTGAAGATCCCCAGCTTGCATGGGTTTTAAATTTTTGTGTCTATCATAAGAAACATGTTTTAATTCCATTTTCCATAAATGTTTTGAAGTACCCTTGACTATATTTTATAAACAGAGAAGCAATAATGCTAAATTGCATTTGCAAAAATAAAAACTACATGGTATCTAGTCTACACTCCAAAAGGAACATGGTCTGTACACTCTCATATTGTCTGCACTTTGTACGTATTCACCTGTTAGTAAAATTTAGGTAGGATCTTTGAGAGTATCATCCCCTATAGGGCAAAATGCACAGGACAGGAAATACTCTGTAGGTAGAATTCTCACTGTTCTCATGGAGAGTGAGAATAAGGCTGTGGGTCCAGTGTGACCCTACAGAACAAGGTCACCAAGTGATCACTTGGGGAGACACTGGGATCTGATTTCAATTCGTTGTCTCAACTTGCAATGCTTTGTGAGCACTGGAGCTGGTAAGTGTGGAAAGCAACCTCTTATTTTCTGGTGTATGATTGAAATGCCAATGCCAGTATTTCCATATAGAGCAATCAGTGTCAGTGTTTTTCTTTAAAAATATATATTTATTTATTTGAAAGGCAGGAATACAGAGAGAGGAGGAGAGACAGAGACAGAGAGGCCTTCCATCTGCTGGTTCATTCCCCAAATGGCCGCAATGGCTAGGATTGGGCCAGGCCAAAGCCAGGGGCCAGGAACTTCTTCCACATCTCCCATGTGTGTGCAAGGGCTCAAGCACTTGGGCCATCTTCTGCTGCTTTCCCAGGCACATTAGCAGGGAGCTGGATCAGAGGTGGAGCAGCTGGGACTCAAACCAGTGCCCAAATAGGATATGAGCACTGCAGGTGCACACTTCCATGTGGGCCCCTAGTTTTAATGTTATTATCAGAGTAAAGTGAGACTATGTAAAGCTAGCCTAATCTTTGATTTGCTGTGCTCCTCAGAAGAATTTGGAAATGCCCAGAGTTGGAGAGAGAAGAGCCTGTGATTAGACCAGTGAATGCCTAGTGGAGTTTTCTAGTTACTAAGGAGGAGAGCATTGCATTATCTTGGAACCTGGACATTTTAGATGGTTATACAGTCACTCTGGCCTCTTTCATGGGTTGGCTAACCATGTTCAATGGTTTTGTGTTAATATGTGCTAAGGTTTGGATGCTAGTCTAAGTGTATCCCAAAGGCAAATATGTTAAAGGCTCGATCTTCAGGGTGGTGCCATTGGGAGGTTATGGAACGTTTTGGAGGCGAGGCTTAGGGAAAGCTCCTTGGTCACTGGGGTATGCCCTTAGGACAGGAGTTTGGGCCCAAACACTCCTGCTTCCTAGATCTCCAGGTGATCCTCCCAATGCAACTGTTCTGACACTGCCATCCTCTACCTTTACAGGGACAGGAAGAGTTGGGCCACCTGATCTTGGACTTGAGCCTCCAAAACTGGGAGCTAAATAACCCTTTTCTCTTTATAAAGTTAGTAGCTTCAGGTATTTTGTTATAGTAACATCTAACACCATATATAATTTATATTAACAACTGATGAGAGCTAGATTCAACTCTAATCAAGATCTCTGATGAATCGTTGGACTGTAAATATCTTAAAATAAATGAGGAGTTTCCTGTACTGGAGTATGGGAATGGAGCATACTCACCAGGAAGATGAAGAGATCTAAATTAACTCTGAAAATTTTGGATGAGACGACTGAATGTTGCCAATCACCATGGTTGGGATTACAGAAGAAAGGGCAGGATTCCAGGATGTCATGCATTCAGCTGTGGACATGTTGAGTCTAGGCATCTGTAGAAACATGCAAATAGGTATGCCCAGTAAATGACTTGGCATATGAGCATGGCTCTCAGGAACATTCTGGGAAAATGATAAATCGCTCATTTGTTAGGGACAAGCCTAATCTCCCACACTGGACAAATGATGCACTCGGAGTGCCATTGATGATCTAGGATCCTAAGTACTAAGGACAAGCACTGGAGAGACAAAAGCAGAGTTATCAAGGGAGATCATCTGGGTTTCAGTTAACCTGGTTCACTAATCCAAATACAAAAGGGCTGAGCATAGAGAGAGAGAAAAAAAAAAAAACAAGAATGGGGCAAAAGAGGAAGATAGAACAACAGGTGGGAGGCAGGGTTCTGAAGGAAACCCCGAGTCAGCAGATCAAACCATCCAAGAGCTTTGGGCTTCAGTCTGGAGTGGGTGTGCCGGGGGAGGGCTTATGTTAGTTTCCCATGACTGCTTAACAAATTACCATGAAGTTAGTGGCTTAAAGCTCGTCAATTTATTATCTGCAGTTCTGAAGCCAGTGCTACATCTAGAGGTTTGCAGCCTTGCCCTCCTCCTGGGGCTCCCAGAGAAGAATATCTGCCCTTGCCTCTTCCAGGTTCTAGAGGCTTCCCACACTTCATGACTCATGGCAAACCTCAGCCCAACCTCAGCTTTCATGGACATATTACCTTTCCTAATTCTCTTAACTCCTCCTTACAAGGATTCTTGTGATTTGTACTAAGCCCAATATGGATAATCCCAAATAATCTCCTGATCTCAAGACCATTTGCTTCACTTGCAAAGTTTCTTCTGGCCATGTAGGTCAACACCGTCACAGGGTCCAGGGCTGAGGACATGGGACTCTTTAGGCAGAGGGGCTATTCTACCCATTACAGGAATTAAGAGCTGGTCTGGAACATGTGACTCCCAATTAAATAAATTGCAATTTAAGAAATACAGATTATCAAGGATCCAAAACCAATCCCTGGAGTAAGGACAGTCTATTCAATAAATGGTGCTGGGAAAATTGGATTTCCACATGCAGAAGCATGAAGCAAGACCTCTACCTTTCACCTTACACAAAAATCCACTCAACATGGATTAAAGACTTAAATCTATGACCTGACACCATCAAATTATTAGAGAACATTGGAGAAACCCTGCAAGATATAGGTACCAGCAAAGACTTCTTGGAAAAGACCCCAGAAGCACAGGCAGTCAAAGCCAAAATTAACATTTGGGATTGCATCAAATTGAGAAGTTTCTGTACTTCAAAAGAAACAGTCAGGAGAGTGAAGAGGCAACCGACAGAATGGGAAAAAATATTTGCAAACTATGCAACAGATAAAGGATTAATAACCAGAATCCACATAGAGATCAAGAAACTCCACAACATCAAAACAAACAACCCACTTAAGAGTTGGGCCAAGGACTGCAATAGACATTTTTCAAAAGAGGAAATCCAAATGGCCAACAGACACGTGAAAAAATGTTCAGGATCACTAGCCATCAGGGAAATGCAAATCAAAACCACAATGAGATTTCACCTCACCCGGGTTAGAATGGCTCACATTCAGAAATCTACCCACAATAGATGCTGGAGAGGATGTGGGGAAAAAGGGACACTAACCCACTGTTGGTGGGAATGCAAACTGGTGAAGCCACTATGGAAGTCAGTCTGGAGATTCCTCAGAAATCTGAATATAACCCTACCATGCAACCCAGCCATCCCACTCCTTGGAATTTACCCAAAGGAAATTAAATTGGCAAACACAAAAGCTGTCTGCACCTTAATGTTTATTGTAGCTCAATTCACAATAGCTAGGACCTGGAATCAACCCAAATGCCCATCAACAGCAGACTGGATAAAGACATTATGGGACATGTACTGTAGAATACTATACAGCAGTAAAAAACAATGAAATCCAGTCATTTGTAACAAAATGGAGGAACCTAGAAAACATCATGCTGAGTGAATTAAGCCAGTCCCAAAGGGACAAATATCATATGTTCTCCCTGATTGGTGACAACTAACCAAGCACAAAAAAGGAAACCTGTTGAAATGAAAGGGACACTATGAGAAACAGTGACTTGATCAGCCCTTGTTCTGACTGTTGATGTACAATTTAATACTTTATCCCTTTTAGCATTTTTTTTTGTTCTAGTTAATACTATCGGTTGAACTCTGTAATTAACACACAATTATTCTTAGGTATTTAAATTTTAAATGAAAAGTGATCCCTGTTAAATATGAGTGGGAATAAGAGAGGGAGGGGATGTACAATTTGGGACATGCTCAATTGGACTTGCCCCAAATGGTGGAGTTTGAAATGTGCCAGGGGATTCCAATACAATCCCATCAAGGTGGCAGGTACCAAGGCCATCTCACTAGTCCAAGTGATCAATTTCAGTTCACAGTTGATCATACTGATAGGACTAAGAGTTAAAGGGATCACTTAAACAAAACTAGTTGTCTGCTAATACTAACTGATAGAATAAAAAAGGGAGAGAACGATCCAACATGGGAAGCGGGATACACAGCAGACTCATAGAATGGCAGATGTCCTAAACAGCACTCTGGCCTCAGAATCAGCCCTTAAGGCATTTGGATCTGGCTGAAGAGCCCATGAGAGTATTTTAGGCATGGAAAGCCAAGACACTCTGACAAAAAACAAACAAACAAACAAAACAAACAAACAAACAAACAAACACACACACACACACACCTAAATGAAAGATCTCTGTGAGTGAGATCCCAGTGGAAAGAATGGGCCATCAAAGAAGGAGGTAACTTTCTCTGAAGGGAGGAGAGAACTTCCACTTTGACTATGATCTTGTCTAAATAAGATCAGAGTTGGTGAACTCAAAAGGCCTCCATAGCTTTGGCAACTCATGACTAGAGCCTAGGGAGATTACTGACGCCATAAACAGGAGTGTCAAATTGTTAACAACAGGAGTCACTGTGTACTTACTCCTCATGTTGGATCTCTGTCCTTAATGTGTTGTTCAATGTAAATTAATGCTATAACTAGTACTGAGAAAGTATTTTACAGTTTGTGTTTCTGTGTGGGTGCAAACTGATGAATTCTTTGCTTAATATATGCTAAATTGATCTTCTGTATATAAAGATAATTGAAAATGAATCTTGATGTGAAGGGAATGGGAGAGGGAGCGGGAGATGGGAAGGGTGTGGGTGGGAGGGAAGTTATGGGGGGGGGAATCCATTATAATCCATAAACTGTACTTTGGAAATTTATATTTACTAAATAAAAGTTTTTTTTAAAAAAAGACATACATATTTTCTTTGATTTCCATTCAGGTCATGTCCTAATAAGCCCATAATCAGTTGAAAATGGTAAGTAATAGCAAACATACTAGCTTAGCTACACAACATATTGTATAACATCTCTGCTTCCCTTGGTGACAACGGGGCTGACTGGTAGCTGTGCTCACTGCTGCTGCTGCCCAGCATCACCAGAGACCGTCATACTGCATCTTGTTAGGCCCAGAAAATGATCCAAATTCAAAATGCTAAGTGTAGTTTCTATAGACTACTTAATGCTTTTGCATCATCATAAAGTTTAAAAATCTGAAATTGAGCGATCATGAGACCATACTTCTCCTTTGAAATTCTTGTTTATTAAGTGAGCTGAATTATTTATTGCAGATCAACTTTAGATCACCACACTTTGGCATTAACTCCAATTTTAATCATCTTATTCAGAATAGCATGGAGAGGAGTTTGATTCCTTACTTTGGATATCAATTATAATTGTAAACTAACATATGAACACTATTGAATACTATGCAACAGTTGAAAGCATGAAAGGTAGCAGAACGCAAAAGACAATTGAGATAACATGGGAAATGTGAAAATAGACCAAAAGAAAACATAACAAATGGATTATTGTTGTTTCATTAGCAACATGGAAATATACATCATTCTTCAATTCTATTCTCTAATTCTCAAGTATTATGTAAATAAGAAAAGTAAAACTATTTTAAAAAGTGACATACCAAACAAGTATTAAGTGTCTGCTTCAGGGGAGAGATAGAGAAATGTACCATTAATGCCAAATATAGAAAAGTATCCAAAACAAGCAAACACATCAGCAATGGCAATGGAAGAGTTGTAGGATTAGGAAGCCAGGTGATCACTGGTGCTTGGTGAGAGAAGAACTGTTTTGGGGGGCAGGGGGGTGCAGGCAAGATGGTGAGGGGTTGTGATGGAGAGCACAAGGACTGAGATGGTGATCCTTGCTTAGGGAGGGGAAAGTAAGGGCGAAATGTCAGGGAAACTAAAGAGCAGTAAGCACAAGTGAAGTCTGTATTTTCTTTTGTTTTGCTTTTTGCTTTTAAGTTTTTACAGAAAAGAGGGAGTCTTCTCAAGCCTTACCAAAAATACGAGGCCTGTCTGTGTTACGAGAGCTAGACTATATTGGTTGGCAATTAGGATTGGTAATACAGCCCCACCTTATAGTGTTAGATTTTGATAAACTTGCATTCACGCTTGGCAATTATATAGTAAGTACACAGTAAACTATATATACGTTCATTCTATGTTAGTAAAATCAGACATTTTTATCAACACTATAACAATTGTCAGTTTATTTTCTGAGCACAGCACCAGACCCCTCTTTACTTGTAACTTAGAAGGGACATTTAGCCTTTGGAGGGTGATGCAGCATGCATTCTCCTCCCAAGAGGAGAGTATTTGCTAGACCCAAATACACAATGGAGAGAAATAAGCCCCCAGAAGAAAGTCAAGGTTCTATTGGAAAAAATGATGGATAGTGTGCAACAAAATTGCTAATATGTGTGCATATAGTCCACTTCTTGGGTATTGCCTGAAATCTACAGCATCTTTCTTCTCATTTCAACGGCTCAAAAAAAAAAAAAAAGCCACAAACAGACGAACATAAGTTAACTATCCTGACATGAATAGCTATATAAGTCAACTACTCAGACACATAAAAAGTGCACTAACTTGCTCTCTCAATAGGAAAATAATTCAAAGTTTCACTAATTAGTCCAAACGCCTCTAAGCCTAGATGATTACAACAGTGCCCACTCCTCCTTCATTGGGATCCCTCATCAATAGTCTTCCATCCGTGAGCTAAATGGCATGAGTGTCACCAGTGTGCACTTACATTTATAAGATAGTGGGGGAAAATCAGTTAAAACACTAATTATATGCAGAGCATAGCAAAGAGGGAAAAATGAGTAATAGCTTCAATTATTCTTTCTGTAACTTGTCACTAGGTTCTAACTGAGCACTTATGATTTCCTTCTTCCACTCCTTAGTTTGATTGCCTTTGGGATTTTACTATGCATCTATTTTTGAGCCCCAGGTAGATCTGTTTAGGTTGCATGGGCCATCCAGTGGGCAGGATATTACAAGGCAGTGTCTATGGGAGGGCCAGGGTTCAATCCCTACATCTCAATTTCACTTTTGTATAGCATCATGCTGTTAACTGTTGGTAGTAAGGGACAAGTAAAAACAGCCAGGTTCCAAGGAAGTCTTGCATTCCTGGAACTATTCTATATCTGCTGATGAGAGTAGAACTCCCTTGGGTAGTAAAACCTCTCAGAGTTACAAAGTCAGAAAAGAAAGCCATAAAGAGCAGCCTGTTGGATGTAACCATGAAAGCTGTCCCCGTCATGGTGGCTTTGCACTGTGACACTGAAGCCATGACAGCGACAATTGATATTAGTACATTTCAAAAACTTCATGAAAAGTGGAATTAAAATGTCAGTTTATTTTTGTGCAAAATACATTTAAAATCTCATGCATAACACTTTTCATATATACATTTTTCACAACCCTTTTTGAAGATTACCTCATAAGGACAGATATTGCAATTTTTTGCACCAAAAATAAACTTCTTTTAATTTCATTTTCCTTGAGCTTTTTGAAGTACCCTCATAATCAGAATGAAAAGACCAAAAAAAGTCATCTCCTCATCAAAGTATGTCTTTTTTTAAAAAAAAGATTTTATTTATTTATTTGAGAAGTAGAGTTACAGAGAGCGAGAGGGAGAGACAGAGAGAAAGGTCTTCCATTGATTCACTCCCTAAATGGACACAATGGCTGGAGCTGCGCTGATCCAAAGCCAGCAGCCAGGAACTTCTTCTGGGTCTCCCATGCGGGTGCAGGGACCCAAGCACTTGGGCCATCTTCTACTGCTTTCCTAGGGCATAGCAGAGAGCTGGATTGGAAGAGGAGTAGCTGGGATTAGAACCGGTGCCCATATGGGATGCTGGCACCGCAGACGGAGGATTAACCTACGGCGCCACGGCGCCGGCCCCCAAAGCGTGTCTTAACAGAGATTGACTTCTCATATATCACAACTCACCCATTCATTGGGAAGAAAAGCTGAACAAATTCTCAGGATGCCAGGCTTCAGGAAAAAGTTCTCTTCCTATACCTGTTCAAAAGGGACAATTTCTTTGGGCGAAATAATACCTAAAACTTTTTGGGTAAAAGCTACGCTACCTGTATTTTAGCAGTACTATAAATTCCATCATTTCCTTGGGCTCATCCATTATACCTTCTTATCTATGTTTGATTTGATTCAATTAGAGGAAAACCAAAATATCACTTAAAATAGCTCATTCCTTTTTTTTTTTTTTTTTTTTTTTTGACAGGCAGAGTGGACAGTGAGAGAGAGAGACAGAGAGAAAGGTCTTCCTTTGCCGTTGGTTCACCCTCCAATGGCCGCTGCGGCCCGTGCGCTGTGGCTGGCGCACCGCGCTGATCCGATGGCAGGAGCCAGGAGCCAGGTGCTTCTCCTGGTCTCCCATGGGGTGCAGGGCCCAAGCACTTGGGCCATCCTCCATTGCACTCCCTGGCCACAGCAGAGAGCTGGCCTGGAAGAGGGGCAGCCGGGACAGAATCCGGCGCCCCGACCGGGACTAGAACCCTGTGTGCCGGCCCCGCTAGGTGGAGGATTAGCCTAGTGAGCCACGGCGCCGGCCTAGCTCATTCCTTTTGAAAACCTCTATCTGGCTGGCACCGCGGCTCACTAGGTTAATCCTCCACCTTGCGGTGCCGGCACACGGGGTTCTAGTCCCGGTCGGGGTGCCGGATTCTGTCCCGGTTGCCCCTCTTCCAGGTGAGCTCTCTGCTGTGGCCAGGGAGTGCAGTGGAGGATGGCCCAAGTGCTTGGGCCCTGCACCCCATGGGAGACCAGGAGAAGTACCTGGCTCCTGCCATCGGATCAGCATGGTGTGCTGGCTGCAGCGCACTGGCCACAGTGGCCTTTGGAGGGTGAGCCAACGGCAAACGAAGACCTTTCTCTCTGTCTCTCTCTCACTGTCCACTCTGCCTGTCAAAAAAATAATAAAAAAAGAAAACCTCTATCTATCCCATAAATATTTATGTAGTGATATCTCTATACCTCTGATAGACAGACTAATGGTTCCCCCAAGAGATGCCCACATTCTAATCCAGGAACCTGTGAATATGTTACCTTACACGGCAAAAAGGACTTTGCAGTTGTTATTCAATTAAGGGTCTTAATGTGTGGAGTTTCCTTGGATTGTCAGAATGGAATCAGTGTAACCAAAAAGATCCTTTTAAGAGGGAGGCCACACAGGGGGCGGCACTGTGGCTTAGCTGGTGGAGCTGCCACTTGCAGTGCTGGCATCCCATATGGGCACCAGTTTGAGACTCGGCTGCTGCACTTTCGATCCAGCTCTCTGCTATGGCCTGGGAAAACAGTAGATGATGGCCAAGTTCTTAGGGTGCTGCACCCACATGGAAGACCCAGAAAAGGCTCCTGGCTTCAGATCATCGCAGCGCCAGCCATTGCAGCCAACTGGGGAGTGAACCAATGGATGGAAGACTGTGGGGAGCAACTGGGAGCAACTCGGACTAGACTAAGTTACTGGAATTAAGACTTATTCTATGCATCTGCTTTCCCACAATATGGCGCTGAGAAGGGGAACAGCTTCTACACAGCTGCCTCCAGTTCAACCAATAAACTGTGGGACCTGCTCCTGATTGGAGGAGAGCAGCGTACTCGGCGTGTGGGTAGCAGAGTTGGGATTGGTGGAAGAGGACTATAAAGGAGGAGAGAGACGGCATGCACCAGGAACATCTAAGGGGAACACCTGTGCAGCCCCGAGAGAGCCGGCCGGCGGTGTGCCGCTCCCCCGCGGAAGTGGGGAATGTGGCAGGGGGAACCGCCCTTCCACGGAGGTGGAAGGGTCGGTAGCCAACCCGGGAAGAACCAGCAGCAAACCCGGGGAGGGCCGAGCAGACAAAAGAACAGCGCAGGGTCCTGTGTCGTTCCTCCACGAAGAGGGGGAGCGACAGAAGACCTCTCTCTTTCTTTCTCTCTCTCTCTCTGCCTCTCCTTCTCTCTCTGTGTTACTTTGCCTTTCAAATAAATAAATAAATAAATAAATCTTTTTTAAAAAAAGCAGGAGGCCACAAAGTGAAAATCACGGGCGTTTTGATGACAGATGGAGAGGTCAAATAGAGAGGAAAAGTGGGGTGTATGTGTGTCAGAGCGAGGGGAGGAGAGAGAGATTTGAAGGTGGTACACTGTGCTGCTGGCTTTCAATATGGAGAAAGGAGCCATGAGCCATGGAATGGAGAATGCTGGGGACCTCTGTAGAGGCTGGGAAAGCCCAGCGAGCTGGTTCTCTCTTAGAGCTTTCAGAAGGAAGGCAGCTCAGCTGACACCTTGATTTCATCTATGTGAAGCCCACGTTGGACTTCAAACCTCTAGAACTGTATAAGAGGTCTGTGTTGTTTAAGACACTCACAGATGGACTGTGATATGTTGCAGTAGTGATACAACACTGACACCATACTTGTGATGACACCATTTTTTGTCTGTCAGCTGACCATTATTCTATGTTCTGGAATTGTACATCCAGCCAACTTCTTTTTTTTTTCTTTTTTTTAACTTTTATTTAATAAATATAAATTTCCAAAGTACAGCTTATGGATTGCAATGGCTTCCCCCCTCCCATAACTTCCCTCCCACCCACAGCCCTCCCCTCTCCTGCTCTCTCTCCCATTCCATTCACATCAAGATTCATTTTCAATTATCTTTATATACAGAAGATCAATTTAGCATATATTAAGTAAAGATTTCAACAGTTTGCACCCACACAGAAACACAAAGTGTAAAATACTGTTTCAGTACTAGTTATAGCATTAATTCACAATGTACAACACATTAAGGACAGAGATCCCACATGAGGAGTAAGTACACAGTGACTCCTGTTGTTGACTTAACAATTTGACACTCTTGTTTATGGCGTCAGCAATCACTCTAGGCTCTTGTCATGACTTGCCAAGGCTATGGAAGCCTTTTGAGTTCACTGACTCTGATCATATTTAGACAAGGTCATAGTCAAAGTGGAAGTTCTCTCCTCCCTTCAGGGAAAGATACCGCCTTCTTTGATGACCCATTCTTTCCACTGGGATCTCACTCACAGAGATCTTTCATTTAGGTCCTTTTTTTATTTTTGTCAGAGTGTCTTGGCTTTCCATGCCTAAAATACTCTCATGGGCTCTTCAGCCAGATCCAAATGCCTTAAGGGCTGATTCTGAGGCCAGAGTGCTATTTAGGACACCTGCCATTCTAGGAGTCGGCTGTGTGTCCCACTTCCCATGTTGGATCGTTCTCTCCCTTTTTTATTCTATCAGCTAGTATTTGCAGACACTAGTCTTGTTTAAGTGATCCCTTTAACTCTTAGACCTATCAGTATGATCAATTGTGAACTGAAATTGATCACTTCAGCCAACTTCTATTTAAAAAAGACATCCATTTATTTCAAGACAGAGTGACAGAAATAATGGGAAATTATCCCATTATTATCCATTTTCAGTTTCACTTTTTAAATGTCTGCAACAACTTGGTCTGGGCTGGGCCAGGCTGAAGCCAGGAGCCAGGAATTCCATCTGGGTTAGCCATGGCGATACCAGGGACCCAAGTACTTGAGAAGTCTCGAGCTGTTTCCCAGGTGCAACAGCAGGAAGCGGGGTCAGAAGGGGAGGCAGAATTCTATGCCAGGTTTTCCAATATGGGATGCAGGTACTCCAAAAGTGGCTTAACCTGCTGGGTCATAACACTCACTCACAAGCCTTCTTAAAAATCATGAGTTAGCTGTCTCAGATATATAAATCATGCTTGAAAACACAGTTTTGGCCTTTGTCCAGGGTCCCTTTTAACTGTGAAAGGCACCATTAATTTCTCAACTATTCAGGCCAGAAGCCTGGAGAGGGGAGCATTTTACCACCATTCCCTAATTATCCCTGACCAAGTCATGACTAAATCATGTTGCTTTGCCTCCTAAACATGCCCGTTTAGAATACATCTCTCCATCTCCACATTACCAAGTTCATCTAATTACTGTTATTTGTCATATGCACCATTCTTAACCAGTTTTCTTTCATCCACATCATATACATTGTCTGTACTTCACCCTAACTCATCTTTATGGAAATCCAATCACAATTAGTCCATGCTCCAAACAACTTAATGGCTATCTATTGGTCTTCAAGACAAAAATCTGTGAGCTAAACAAAAGGCCCTGTGTCATCTGGCCTTTCCCATTTTTCCAGCATCACCTGGAATCACTTTCCCTCTAGCTCTGTAATCTGTAGTCACCAGATGATTTTGCTGTTCCCTTAACATATGTTTCTTCTCTCCCTAGATCAGCACACCCAGTGTTTCTTTGCTATAACAAGCAGGAACCGGGTTCTCAAGCCCAGGCACACACTCAGGAATTGAGACTAGGCAGAGAAGTGAGCAGGAGAGCAAGAGATCGCTGCATGTTCAAGGGATCCTGGTGACCTCACCTGGGATGACAGCAGGTGGGAAAGCAAGTCTAGAATTTAAGTTCAAGGAAGCAAAGAGAGAGAGAACACTTGGCTAAAGGATCAGAGGAGAACCTGGGTTAGGGAAACGAAATGGGAGAATCTCACTTCTCACCTACCAAGGAAATAAGTTTGCAATAGCCTAATAGTGATTTCCTGAGCATGTTTGCATGTCCAATAGAGAAAGCAGAATTGTCGGCTGGGGCGTGAGATGAGAGGAAGCAGTCAGAGGGGAACAGGGAGCAGAACTGAGGCACTTAAGACAAAAGAGAGTAGAGTAAGGGGAAAGAATTCATTGGATTGAACAAAAAACAGAGTTTAGTACCAGTGTTGGATAAATCTGAGGGTTGGTGAGAAGTGGAGCTAGTGAGTTCTCAGCAGTGAAGAAGCAGGTTTGTGCAGAGAAGAGAATGGAACAGCGGGCTGATGAGGTCCAGATGTCAAGGAGACGTGCATTGTTGCCTTTGAGATAGAAGAGACTGGTTCATGCTTAGTTGGAGAGCTACTAGTTGTTCTTCCTTGTGGTAGTGTGTGTGTGTGTGTGTGTGTGTGTGTGTTTTTAATAGTTTTTACTTATTTGAAGGGAAGAGTTATGAAGAGAGAGAGGGAAAGAGACAGAGAGAAATCTGGTTCATTGCCCAAATGGCCTCAACAGGTTAGTGGCCAAAGCCAGAAGCCTGGAACTCTGTCTGGGTTTCCCACATGGGTGGTAGGTGCTCATGTACTTGGACCATCTGCCGCCGCTTTCCCAGGCACATTAGCAGGGAGCTGGATCCAAGTGCAACAGCTGGGACTCGAACCAGCACCCATAAGGGATGATGTTGCAGGCAGCAACTTATACTGGTGTGCCACAGCACTGGTCCCAGTGTTTAGGTCTTGAATAATTTAAATTTTTATCAAAGCAAAAAATGTACCAAATATTAAAAGGTCAGACACTTCAACAAACAAGGAGAATGCACGTAATTCCCTGTTTCAACTGTCCATTTCCAAGATCAACCCTCAGAAACACATACCCTTTTAGTGATTTTGATATCTACTATTATATTACTAAGCAATTTTCATTTGTAAATTTTTTATTGACTCCCTACTATGAAAGATGAACTTGAAGCACATTTGAGAAATCCTATGGATTTTTGCACAAGTTTCTTCTCTATTTTCCTCCAAAATGGTTGTATAACAATATTTGTCTTAAATATTCAATATTTACTGTATAATTATTATTCATATTTAGCCACAAAGTACACCCTTATTGCTTTTTTTCTTTCTTATATAGCTTATTTGTTTTTTCATTAAATTTTCTGCACTAATCATTAATTATTCCACAAACTCTCCAACAGAATTGCTTGCTCCTGTCAGTGTAGTTAAACACATAATAAATTGGGTCCATGTTCATAGTTATTGTCTCACTGTCCTCCTCCGTCCTCCCCCTCCAATCTACCCCAGTTGCTCTCATTCAAAGGACTGTCCTCCTGGCATTCTCTTTGCCAGAATTCTGCGTGTTCATTCCTATTTTCTCATTCTGTGTTGCGTTCCCTGTTTCACGGGTTCTGTCTCTTTCTTTCCTGGTTTACTCTGTCAGTTTGGTGGTGTAACGTTTCCCAGGAGCTTTCTAAGAACACATGCATAGGAGGTAAATTTTTGTGATTTCTAATGTCCGGAGATGGAGGTGATCTGTGCTAAGACTTAATTGATCGTTTGCCTTAGAGAGTTAGTTCTAGGTGAAAAATAATTTTCTACCATAATTTTCTTCTACCTCTCAGTATTTCATTTGGGAATTCTGATGTCATTCTAATTCTTTCTATGGGACACATTTAAGCCTTCTGGAAATTTTTGAGATTAAGCTTTTACCCTTAGTGTTCTGAAAGTTTAATACTGCTGTGTCTTGTTTATGGTTTTAGTAACTTTGTCAGGAATTTTCTGAAAACACATTTCTTCTCATTTTAGGAAATTATATTTTTTTATTTATTTGATAATTTCCTCCCCTAGTTTTTTTTTTCCTTTCCTCTTTTGGAACATTAGACCTAATAATTTGACTGTTTTGATATGTTTCATATGTTTCTCCTCAATTTGCCCGTTTTTGGGTCTTTTTCTACTTTATTTTGGAATTTATCTTCTAAAGCTTCTATAGAGTTATTTATTTGCCTTACCATGATTTTTTAAGGTCTTGAATCTTTAAAAATATTTACTTAAGAGATACAGGAGGGAGTGGGAGAGGGAGGGGAAGAGAGAGAGGAAGAGCAAGAGAGCGAGAGCGAGAGTGAGAGAGAGAGAGAGAGAGATAACTCTCATCTGTGGGTCCATTCCTCAGGTGCTTGCAACAGCTATGGCTGAGACCAAAACCCAGATCTTGGAGCTCAATTCAGATCTCCCTTGTGGGTGGCAGGAACCCAACTGCTCGAGCCATCACCATTGCTTCCCAGGGTCTGGGTTCAGAAGTGGGGCCAGTTATAGAGCTCACGCACTTCAATGTGGGGTGTGTGCATCTTCATCAGAAGGCTAAACTCCTGCTCCTTATTGTAAGTAGTTTCCCCAAGTGTCTTATCTTTGATTGGACATTGTTTTAGACAATAGGAATAAGCTAGTTCATTGGACGCCCTTTATTTAAACTAGTGTGGACCATAGTCCATGCATCTACTCTTGCATTATTTTATGAATGCTTGTGCACACCTCCTGTCCTCCACTTCCCCCCTAATCCATGCCTTTCCAGCCTCACTTTTCTGTTATATTTATCTGTCTCCTATTGAGTCTTGTCTCCATTTTATGCACTAAGAATCTCAAGGAGTTTTGATGCTATCCTGAAAGATATAGAAATGTATCAAAGATTTCATGAAACTCATGCATTCCTTCAACTTAGGTTTTTTTTTTTTTTTTTTTTTTTTTTTTTTTTTTTTTTTTTTTTTTTAACAACCACTCTATGCTAAGCACTCTTTTGGGAAAAATGGAAAGTATCTACATATGCATTGTGTTGCTTTAATAAAATTGTTGACACTGGGTAATGTGTAAAGTTTTTTGATTCATGATTCTAGTAGCTGAAAAATGCACATCCAATTTCCCCCTGGTTGTGTCACTACAGGGCAAAGAAGCAGAAAGGAGACTGGCTGCCTACAGAGCAATCAAGCAGATAAGCTGACCTCACTTTGTAATTATCTGATGCATGTAGATAGACCAGTGTTAATTCTTTCCAAGGCAATGCCTCCATGATGTAACCACCTTCCACAGGCCCCACCTCTGAAAGCTCCCACCACCTCAACACCATGGCTGTGGGAACCAAGCTTCCAGCACATGAACCTTTGAGGGATAAAGCACATCCAAACCCTAGCAGTATCAAAGGAGAATATCCCCTGTCTTCAGGGAGCTTAGAAGATATGGATGGCATCTAGGTACAGACCAACCTGTTCAGGAGCTCTTAACTGATGTTAATGAGGTAACCAAAGGGTATGAGAGATGTCCTTTCATTTTGCCAAAGGACCTGTGTAGTAATTTAATTTTTCATTCTTATGGTTCTACTCTAAGAGTAGTTGACAGCAAGTTCTCATTTAACCATGCTGTATGAATATATGTAGGCTTCCTTGAGCCCAAACCAAAGGAAAATGTGCTTACCTTTCCTAGGATTAGATGCAGATCCAAGAATTCATCTTCCTATGGTGGGACAAGATTTGTCACAAATAGTGTGAATTTATGGGTGTTCCCCTGCAGCAGGAATCGTTTCACCTTTTGAGGTGACCTTTACAGAATCATAAAATCAATCAGTTTTATTTGACATCCAAATCAGAGTCTGCCTTAAATAGATTGTTAGCACTTCACCTGGAGAATAAAACAGAAGAAATAGGAATGTGCCCCCGCTAGGTAGAAAAGGAGCCAGGAACGAGAGTGGCACTAATTAGAGTCCCTATGCTTGACTCAGTGTGAGGCAGTCCCCTGAGAGTACCACCCAGTTTCCCTCCGCTCCACTCTGAGTGCTCCAGGTGGGTACGACAAAAAAAAAAAAAAAAAAAAAAAAAAAAAAAAAAAAAAAAAAAATTCTGCACTTGCTCTTTGGAATGGGCTAATGAAAACAAAATAACAAAGTGAATTGCACACAGATACATTCTTATTACTGCCCTGCTTAGCTTGGTGTTCACAGCTATCTGTTAGACTTGTTGGGTGGAAAAAGAGAGACAATTCTAGATGTAATTTTGGTAGGTAATTGGGATACACTTGACTTAGTAAGTTTCAAAGTCTAAATGAATAACATGGTGAAGAGATTAAGAAAGTGTACAAAGTATACAAGTGTGTGTGTAGTGTATTGGATATTACTTTAATATATTTAGGTAATTTAAAAGAAAATTTTTATAGCATAAATGGTTTTGAGGAGGCAATATATCATAGGAGTTACAAGCAGGGCCTCTGGCACTAGGCTGTTTAATTTTAAATTCCCATTCTATAATTAACAAACTCTGAATTTGGGGCAGATCCTTTGCCACTCCATGCCTCAGCTTCCTCACCTGGAGAAATAGCACCTCCCTTATTTATGACTATTAAATGAGATTGTATGTAGGCAATAATAGTACCTGGTTCATAGTGACTCTTATGAATTAATTATTATTATTATGTAGTCAGCATGGTTGAACTCTGAAGAAAAATCCTAGGGTTGGAGTAGAGAGACAATCCTGTGCAAGCATGGGAGACTGGGCAAACCTACATGTGAATATAGCACTTCCACTGTGCCACCTTCATCAAGGTACTTAGCTGGGGGATACTTATGTCCTATAGTTATTGTCATTGGGTGTTTTGAATCAGAAGTTCATGTGAAGCATCTAACACAGTTGACTGGTTCATAGTTCATTCTCAATAAATGGGGGTGATCATTGTTAGTATCATTCACGTAACACATATGCTTTAAATATCATCCTAAACCTTTATGTATGTATGTATATATATATACATATATATATACATATATATATATATATATGTATATATATAACTTTAAGGTGTCTCCTAGCCCATGGGATTTAGGATGAAGTCAGGCAAAGGAGGAAGTGACCCCAAGTGAAGGAGATGAGGATAACACTATGAGGTGTAGTGTCAGAATGACAAGAATAGCCACTTGCAATTATGAGAACTTCAGCTTTGGAGTTCTAATGCATTAATGTGGTTGTTAACATGTGGTTGCAATATAAGTAGAGAATGACCAGATGCTTTTTTATTAGCAGTTTTCCAAATTGCACTAAATTGAAGCCATCTCATTGGGATTAAAATTGTGAAATCCAATGCACCATTGTTAGTTGCATGCTGCTATTATCTGAATGTCCACATCAAACAATGTGGCAGCGTTGTAGGGAGATAACTCCCAGAGAGCCACCACCATCAGCAGCCACGTAAAATAGGGGAACCCCTTTTTAGCATCCACGTCAGAGAAAGTTTGGGAAGGGTGGTCCCAGTTGTGAATTGAAAGGCAGGTGGCGGGAGTTGTGTGTACCTCTGACCTGACCTCACACACACAACCTCAAATGTTGGGAAAGATGGAGTTCTTTAAATGCGAAGGAAAATTACATGTTCATTTTGAATTCGTGGTGTCAGTTAGGGATACAAAAAGCTTCCAAAATACAATAAAGCATTTAGCTTTGACCTGCTTTGAATTTCCTCAGAAAACTCTGAGAGCTGAGAGTTCTTATTTCTACAAAATTTCTGATCTAATTCACCATCGGTTGAAAACATTTGGAGAAGTGCCCAAACGTTGCTGGTGGAAACGGAGCCTTCATTTTTTCAAGCCCTTTCTGATGTCCAAGGTGTATCCCATGTCTTTCAGGGTGTCTGTCTGACATACTACTGAATAAGTTTGCTTTTAATCAACTGTTGGGGGATATAAATGAAGTCACCTGAGACATTTAGCCACTCTGTTTCATTTGGCAAATGATGTCCAATAAGAACAATGAGAACTTGGCATTCAAGTGACAGTTGCCCAGATTTAGGAACATTTAGCAACATGCCCTGGACACACTCATGGTGCAAGTTATTGGTCCTTGAAATGACTACATGCAGCCATGCTGCAAAGAGCACAGCTCTGGGCACAGCCTGTACAAGGCTGAAAGAGAATTAGAAATGAGAAGCCACTGGCTGGTGAGAGAGGGCACAAATCATTGCTGCCTACAGACCCGCTTTGTGTCTGGGATCCAGAACTTTCTGTGTTGGCTGATTTGGGACAAATCCTTTAACTTCTCTGAGCTTTGGTACCCTCCTTTATGACATTGTGAGAATAGAAAGAAGCTTCCTGGGGGGCTCCTGGGAGATCAAATGAGACAGTGCATGAGAAAGCACTTTTTCTTTCTTTTTACAGAAAACTTTTATTTAATAAATATAAATTTTCTAAGTACATCTTTTGGATTATAGTTCTTCCCCCCATAACCACTCTCTCACTCTCCCACTCTCCCACTCTCCCACTTTTCAATTGCTGCAGTGCCATAGAAATGTTATTTAATTTACCATTTCTGTAAAACTTGACTTGGTAGTCCTGGGAAGAACTTTATGCCATGTTCTATTCTAAACAAAGTTTATTGGAAATATTGTTGGCTTGGAATCTGTAGCTCTTCATTATGCTTATTTAATTCAACAATGCTAATAAAGTGCCCACTATGTGTCAGACACTGTTTAAGCACTGGGGATGCATCAGAAAATAAAACATGGCAAAAATTCATGCCCTCATGAAGGTTGACTTCTAGCAGCAATATAGAAAAATAAACAAAGTTAAAATGTTTATAGAATGCTAGAAGATAGTTCTATGGGGGAAAATACTATAGGAAATGGAGATAGGAAGCATGATATTTATATAGAATTTCTAGTTTTACGCAATACCTGTTTATTCTTCATTGTTCTTCATTTGTTGACAGTCTGGGGAGCCACAAGGGAAACAAAGGTTAATTTGGGGATTAACTGGATTTGACAAGTTTTGAAATTTGTATTTTTAAAAAAAGTGTGTACAAGCAAAAAAATTTTTAGATTTTCCCCTTTTTTTTCCTGCCACAATATGTGCTAATGTGGGAAGAGATTAGTCAATTTCAAATTTGACAGTCATACAGGTTCAGGGACAAACATAGAGTCTGTCTGAGAGTGGTGAATGCCCTCATTCCGCTGACCTCATTCTTTTATTTTCAGAGTGGTCTTTACTCACTGGGGCACAAGAAACTGGGAAACATGGAAAACATGACTTCTTAGCCCTCTCCAGGATCCATGGAATGAAAACCTTTTGGATGCTCAGCCTCATGTTAAATATAAAATTTAGCCATAATGCATCTAAATACATTAAAGGAGCTAATTTATAAAGCAAAGAAAATGTAATATCCGAGTCCAATTTGAGGTTAATTCTACCTTTTGGAAAGTGGTGAACTATGGACTTCTGTGACTAAAGGGAACTCGGTTCCTATAGTCGTTTATTTTTATTTTTTAAGTGCTTCGTTCTTTCTATCTTTTAGATTTTTTCTATAATAACTTCTACTTTCTGGTCCTCATTTCTCAAGTTTGTCTTTTTCTTTTTTTAAATAAAGCATTAATTGATCTTTGTATTTTTGGACACTCATAATGGCAACAGTGTGGCATATGTAGGTGAATTCTATAATTGAGAGACAAATCCCACAAGATTTAACTTACTTATCCTTTCAAACTAAAGATTTCCTACATCCATTTTCTTTGGTTATTTTGTTATTTTGGGTATTGAACTCAATGCCTGAGATTTCAAATTGAATGAATCTGTTATTTTATTCTATTAATTAGTGTTCTTAATACTTGTATACACAGGTAATTACCTAGTATTTTAATATTCATGTATGCATTGGTACATCAATTTCAAATGTTTATTCCCATTTTATTTGAGAGAGAGAGAGAGAGGAAGACAAAGAGAGATCTTCCATCCACTGCTTCATTCCCTACATGCCTCCAATAGGCAGGGATGGGCCAGCCCAAGCCAGGAGCCCAGAGCTTGAACCAGGTCTCCCACATGGAACACCAGTACTTGAGCCATCATCTGCTGCCTTAGGTGTTCATTAGCAGGAAGCTGGCTTGGAAGCAGAGTAGCTAAGACTGGAACCAGGCTCTCTGATGTGGGGTGTGGGCACCCCAAGCGATGACTTAACTGCTGTACCAAATGCCTCCCTGCCCAACAAAGATTCTTGAACACTTACTCTGTGTTGTGCAACATTCAAGGCATTTAAGATTCTTGTCTCAGCTTTGTTATGGGGAAAGAACTCAGTGGGGGAAACCAGGGTTGAACAAGACCTTCAAAGCAGTACAATCATCAGGTTGTTGGATGCTCTCCTGTCTGCTTGTTGCAGATCCAGAATTACACGGATGAGGAAAGAACTGTGTTAGCCTATGTGGTGGGTGTCCTATGCCTTATCTGCCTTTCTCATCCACACCTGATAGATGCTAAGATGAAGATGAAAAGGATCTACAACTGTAAGTGTATAATATGTTCATAGATTCTTTTTTAAAAAGATATATTTATTTATTTGAAAGGCAGAGTTTCAGAGAGGCAGAAGGAGAGAGACAGAGAGAGGGAGGTCTTCCATCCAATGGTTCACTCCCCAACTGGCCGCAATTGTGGGAGTTGGGCCTATCCAAAACCAGAAGCCAGTAGCTGCTTCTGGGTCTCCCACATGGGTGCAGGGCCCCAAAGACTTGGGCCATCTTCTACCACTTTCCCAGGCCATAAAAGAGCTGTATCAGAAGAGGAGCAGCCAGGACTCGAACTGGTACCCATATGGGATGCCAGCACTGCAGGCAGCAACCTTACCTGCTATACCACAGCACCAGCCCCAATAGACATTTTAAAAGTATTTTCTGAATTCACTGGATTCATGTACTTTCTGATAATTTATTTAATTCAGGAGGAAACAGCCTAAACAATATATCACCTAAGTTTAGATATTTGCTAGATCTGCCTCCTATTATTCAACACATAATCAATAGTACCATTTTGATCTTCCAAAGAGATTCCTGCAATCTTTTCTCCACTCTTGTTAGATTTCTAGCAAACACTGTGACTGTACTTGATGTTTGCATAGCAACTGTCCCTGTGATCAGACAGGGTTCCTGCTTCCTTGCCTGCAAATATTGATCAATAATAGCCACAAGAGAGGCCGCCACAGGAGAGACAACCATAGCTCCATGGCAAACAACATCTCCCCAAACAACAGGTCCTGCCTCATAGACTTGCCCTTGTGTGGACTCGATATATGAATTCTATGAAGAGAAAGTTAGAAGGTTAGACAATATGATATGCTTCAATAATAATAAAAAAAACCATACAGTGTTCAAGCGTCATGGCACACAAGTCCCAGATTCTGATAAACACCACGCTTCCTGGGGAAGGCTGTAGATGCTAGGGAGTTGTGATACCCTGGAGGTTCTTTCTTTCTTTCTTTCTTTCTTTCTTTCTTTCTTTCTTTCTTTCTTTCTTCCTTCCTTTCTTTCTTTCTTTGACAGGCAGAGTGGACAGTGAGAGAGAGAGAGACAGAGAGAAAGGTCTTCCTTTGCCATTGGTTCACCCTCCAATGGCCGTTGAGGCCGGCGCACCGCTCCGATCTGAAGGCAGGAGCCAGGTACTTCTCCTGGTCTCCCATGGGGTGCAGGGCCCAAGCACTTGGGCCATCCTCCACTGCACTCCCGGGTCACAGCAGAGAGCTGGCCTGGAAGAGGGGCAACCGGGACAGAATCCGGCGCCCCAACCGGGACTAGAACCTGGTGTGCCGGCGCTGCAAGGCAGAGGATTAGCCTAGTGAGCTGTGGCGCCGGCCAGGTTCTTTCTTTTATGCACCCCTCTACTTAAGGCTGTGGTACTCTCTAAATTCCATTATTTGTTTTATTAAAACATTTACATTTTTTCTAGCAATGAATCTATATTACAGGGTTGAATGTGATTTCCCAACCACATATGCCCCAAACCTCTCAACTGAATTTCTGATTTACTTTCCCTTCCTCTAAATAATTAATTCAGAACCAAAGGACTCAAAAAAGACACTGGGAAAACGATGTCAGGAAGATTTTTTTTTTTTTTTGAGAAAAAGTAGCTCATCTTGGGTCAGTGCTTTAGATAATAGAGTTTAATTGTGTCACCGATAGAGAAGAAATGTAATAGCAGAGCTCCAATTAAATTAAGGTGACATTTCCCCTTTTAAGGGATTATTATAAAAACATTCGTTTCTCCTCAGCTCCCTCAGGGTATATTTTTGTATAGCTTCTTGCAGTTTGTTTTGGAAATGGAGCTTGTTGTCTTTTTCTAAGGGAGGGAACATAATGAGAGCTGCTGGTTTTGCTCCCAGGAGGCTCACACCGAATCTTTCTTCTGGTTAAACAGACCTGGTCATTGGCAGGCACTGGATCAGGGCAAAACCAGGACTGGGTTTCCCTAGAGCCAAGAGGAATTCTTTCCCTTGGCCTTTATTTAGGAAGAGGGAAACTTGTTCACCTGGTTTTTAATTATTAAAAAAATTGCCTAAATTCAGGTTTCTCTGCAAGAGAGAAAATATTAATGCAAATACAGTGCTTTTGTAAAAGTTCCTGTTAGGTCACAGCACAGCAAGGATGGTTACTCCCTGCCAGTTTTATTCCTAGCCCCTTGGTGCCAAGGCTGCAGCACCACCCAGACTCGTGATTAAATGCTGACAAATGTTTTCTTCTGCACAAACCTTCTCAACTCATTATGCAGTCAGTCATCTGCTCCTTCTGTATCTGTCAACTATCTCTGAGTGCCACGCACTGTGCTAATAGATTCTGGTTAATATGGCGACGTCGTGGCACACAAGAGAATCCCAAGTTGGCAGCATCAAAGGCATAGAAATTTCCACCATACCAACATGGTTACAGCCTTCATGCAACCTGTCCAAAGAATTAACCGTGGAAATCCTAACCTCCACTCCCTCAGAACACGATCTTATTGGGGAGCAGAGTGATGGCAGGTTACAACCAGGTAAATTTGGATGAGAAGAAGGGCCTTTTAATCCAATCTGGTTACTGTGTTCATTTGCTAGGGCTGCCCTAACAAAGTACCACACCACGGGAGGCTTAGCTCACAGACAAGCCTTCTCTCCCCATTCTGGAGGCTGGAAGTCAGAAGTCAAGAGGCTGGCAGGGCTATACCCCCTGCAGCCCCTGGGGAGGAACCTCCTTTGCCCCCTTCAGCCTCTGGTAGTCCCAGGCATCACCTGGCTTCTAGATTCTTCCCTCAAAACCCTCCTCTGCTCTGTCTCTGTCCACACAAGGATGTCTTCCCCCTGTTTCTCCATGTCCAAAATTTCCTCTTATAAGAATCCAATATGATTTGGATTCTTATATTCATGCTCTGGGAGACATGACTTCTTGCTGTTTTTTTAAATAATTTGCACTTTTAAATACACAATATCTTGACCTTGGAGTATCCACTTGTCCTAGCCCATGAGCATGACAGCCTAGGAAAGAAGGGATTGAGGGAGGGGCACATGAAAGGTGTCATCCTGCAAGCCACAGATCCTGCCCCCTGGTTGTGCTGTGCTCTTTCTGCTGATTGCTTTGCTTCTCCCAGCATTTAAGTCCACTCATGTTCTCTGCTGTTGACAGTGCTGGTAGTCTAAAAATCTGATCACTCTGCAGCTTAAGGTAGGTGTATGCTCAAGTTGGCAAAGGAAATGGCTTTTTCTAATACCTCAGCGTTGGGCTCTTTCTCTGATGTTCAGAATCTATTACCTGGGAAGCCAAAGATTTTTTAAGAGCTTTATTTCTTCCCATCATTACTCCAAATGCCCTGGCCCTCCTGTCTCCCTCACCCAATCTGAAGTGTTGTCCTGTTACCCAGATCTCAGCTAGGTATTAAAAATAAACCTGTCTTGTTAGATCTTAAAAATGAATTATTAAAAATATTACTTCACATATGTTTCCACTCTTGTGAGCAATATGCAAAGATGAGTGTGTTAAACCACAACCAGCCTGCAGTGCTGGGGGAGGCTGAGCTGCGTAATGTCCTCTTCCTTCTTAATCACTAGCCTGACTTTCTCTTGAGGACAGGGAAGGGCCCTGAGGAGCACTAGATGTCTGTCAACTCCAGAGCTTTTGAACCCGGTCTTCATATTTTTTATAATTTCCCTTAGATACAATCAGCAGGAACTGCAATCAGAAGTCAAGGAAACCTACATATACCAATGCACATGTTAAAAATAATAGATGGGAAATAGAAAACGAACTCACATTTCCATGCAGGAGTGTTCTCTTTGCAAGAATCCACGTCAACAAGTCATTGCTTCCATAGCTAATGCTTCCACGTAGTCAAGATTGAAGTCTAATGAACAGCCAGTTCCCCGCTCTCCCACGCTCTCCATCATTCTTAGAGTTCATTTGATGTAGATGTCACTTGGGTGGACTTCTCAGATCCTGAGATAAAACACAGAGCTTTGATCCTTTAAAAAATAGCCCTTTTATACTCAAAAATGGGTCCAAACGCCAAACAAGTATGTCCAGCCAATTCCAGGTAATTTACACAGCTTGGGTCAACTGTGAGCATGGTAAGCACTTGTTCATCACCTCCTGTTAAATTCCCAATTGTTTTAGCAGTGTTTATTTTCTATCAATGTAATGATAGGATTCATGATCCTCTAAGCAATAGACATTCTAGACACAAGGTGATGCGCTTATTGTTTATTCCCCAAAATATTACACTTATAATAGTAATTGTAATATAAACTCATAGTTGCTTGTACAAATATTGCCCAAAACTATTTGAGCTTAAGACACCACTATACTGAGGGTAAGTAGAAAGGTCACTAAGACTGCTGGAAGTTCCAACGTGCTCTGGAAGGTTCAGACTGAAGTCTAACACAGGCATGGACCTACTCACTCCCCTCACCCTCAATATTTTTTTTTATCTTTTATTTAATGAATATAAATTTCCAAAGTACGTCTCATGGGTTACAATGGCTTTCCCCCCCATACCGTCCCTCCCACCCACAACCCTCCCCTTTCCCACTCCCTCTCCCCTTCCATTCACATCAAGATTCATTTTCGATTATCTTAGTATACAGAAGATCAGCTTATTATACCTTAAGTAAGGATTTCAACAGTTTGTTCCCACACAGAAACATAAAGTGAAAAATAATAGATGATTTTTTTTTTAAATGATGATGAAATCAGATCAGACCTATTGTCATGTTTAATCCCAGTGAGAGTCAAGTTGGGAATTGATAGTTTCTTTTTTTTTTTTTTTTTTTTTAACAGAAGATCAGTTTAGTGTACATTAAGTAAAGATTTCAACAGTTTGCACCCCCATAGAAACACAAAGTGAAATATACTGTTTGAGTACTCGTTATAGCATTAAGCCTCAGTGTACAGCACATTAAGGACAGAGATCCTACATGAGGAGTAAGTGCACAGTGACTCCTGTTGTTGACTTTACAAATTGACACTCCTGTTTATGGCATCAGTAATCTCCCTATGCACCAGTCATGAGTTTCCAAGGCTATGGAAGCCCCTTGAGTTCTCCGACTCTTATCTTGTTTAGACAAGGTCATAGTCAAAGTGGAGGTTCTCTCCTCCCTTCAGAGAAAGGCACCTCCCTCTTTGAAGACCTGTTCTTTCCACTGGGATCTCACTCACAGAGATCTTTTTGCCAGAGTGTCTTGGCTTTCCATGCCTGAAATACTCTCATGGGCTTTTCAGCCAGATCCGAGTGCCTTTAGGGCTGATTCTGAGGCCAGAGTGCTATTTAGGACATCCGCCATTCTATGAGTCTGCTGAGTATCTCACTTCCCATGTTGGATCACTCTCCCCTTTATTTATTCTATCGGTTAGTGTTAGCAGATACTAGACTTGTTTATGTGCTCCCTTTGACTCTTAGTCCTTTCATTATGATCAATTGTGAACTGAAATTGATCACTTGGAATAGTGAGATGGCATTGGCACATGCCACCTTGATGGGATTGAATTGGAATCCCCTAGTATGTTTCCAACTCTACCAATTGGGGCAAGTCAGCCCGAGCATGCCCCAAATTATACATCTCTTCCCTCTCTTATACCCACTTTTATGTTTAACAGGGATCACATTTCAGTTAATTTTCAACACTTAAGAATAACTGTGTGATAATTACAGAATTAAACCAGTCATATTAAGTAGAACAGACAAAAAAAAAATACTATGAGGGATAATGTATTAAGTTGTCCATTAGCAGTCAGGGCTATGCTGATCAAGTCACCATTTCTCATAGTGTCCATTTCACTTCAGGAGGTTTCCTTTTTGGTGTTCAGTCAGTTGTCACCGATCAGGGAGAACATATGGTATTTGTCCCTTTGGGACTGGCTTACTTCACTCAGCATGATGTGTTCCAGATTCCTCCATTTTGTTGCAAATGACTGGATTTCGTTGTTTCTTACTGCGGTATAGTATTCTAAAGAATACATATCCCATAATTTCTTTATCCAGTCTACCATTGATGGGCATTTAGGTTGGTTCCAGGTCTTGGCTATTGTGAATTGTGCTGCAATAAACATTAGGGTGCAGACCGCTTTTTTCTTTATCAATTTAAACTCCTTTGGGTAAATTCCAAGGAGTGGGATGGCTGGGTCGAACGGTAGGGTTATATTCAGGTTTCTGAGGAATCTCCAGACTGATTTCCATAGTGGCTTGACCAGTTTGCATTCCCACCAACAGTGGGTTAGTGTCCCTTTTTCCCCACATCCTCGCCAGCATCTGTTGTTGGTAGATTTCTGTATGTGAGCCATTCTAACCGGGGTGAGGTGAAACCTCATTGTGCTTTTGATTTGCATTTCCCTGATTGCTAGTGACCTTGAACATTTTTTCATGTGCCTGTTGGACATTTGGATTTCCTCTTTTGAAAAATGTCTATTGAAGTCCTTGGCCCATCTCTTAATTGGGTTGTTGGTTTTGTTTTTGTGGAGTTTCTTGATCTCTTTGTAGATTCTGGTTATTAACCCTTTATCTGTTGCATAGTTTGCAAATATTTTTTCCCATTCTGTCGGTTGTCTCTTCACTCTCCTGACTGTTTCTTTTGCAGTACAGAAACTTCTCAATTTGATGCAATCCCAATAGTTGATTTTGGCTTTGACTGTCTGTGCCTCCCGGGTCTTTTCCAGAAATTCTTTGCCTGTGCCAATATCTTGAAGGGTTTCTCCAATGTTCTCTAATAACTTAATGGTGTCAGGACGTAGATTTAGGTCTTTAATCCACGTTGAGTGGATTTTTGTGTAAGGTGTAAGGTAGGGGTCTTGCTTCATGCTTCTGCACGTGGAAATCCAGTTTTCCCAGCACCATTTATTGAATAGACTGTCCTTGCTCCAGGAATTAGTTTTAGATCCTTGATCAAATATAAGTTGGCTGTAGATGTTTGGGTTGATTTCTGGTGTTTCAATTCTGTTCCATTGGTCTATCCATCTGTTTCTGTACCAGTACCATGCTGTTTTGATTACAACTGCCCTGTAGTATGTCCTGAAATCTGGTATTGTGATGCCTCCGGCTTTGTTTTTGTTGTACAAGATTGCTTTAGCTATTCGAGGTCTCTTGTGCCTCCATATGAATTTCAGCATCATTTTTTCTAGATCTGCCAAGAATGTCTTCGGTATCTTGATTGGGATTGCATTGAATCTATAAATTGCTTTTGGGAGAATGGACATTTTGATGATGTTGATTCTTCCAATCCATGAGCATGGAAGATTTTTCCATTTTTTGGTATCCTCTTCTATTTCTTTCTTTAAGGTTTTGTAATTTTCATCGTAGAGATCTTTAACGTCCTTGGTTAAGTTTATTCCAAGGTATTTGATTGTTTTTGTAGCTATTGTGAATGGGATTGATCTTAGCAGTTCTTTCTCAGTCATGGCATTACTTGTGTATACAAAGGCTGTTGATTTTTGTGCATTGATTTTATATCCTGCCACTTTGCCAAACTCCTCTATGAGTTCCAATAGTCTCTTAGTAGAGTTCTTTGGATCCTCTAAGTACAGAATCATATCGTCTGCAAAGAGGGATAGTTTGACTTCTTCCTTCTTGATTTGTATTCCTTTGATTTCTTTTTCTTGTCTGATGGCTCTGGCTAAAACTTCCAGAACTATGTTAAATAGCAGTGGTGAGAGTGGGCATCCCTGCCTGGTGCCAGATTTCAGTGGAAATGCTTCCAACTTTTCCCCATTCAATAGGATGCTGGCTGTGGGTTTTTTATAAATTGCTTTGATTATATTGAGGAATGTTCCTTCTATACCCAATTTGCTTAGAGTTTTCATCATGAAAGGGTGTTGAATTTTATCAAATGCTTTCTCTGCATCAATTGAGATAATCATATGGTTTTTCTTCTGCAGTCTGTTAATGTGGTGAATCACATTGATTGATTTGCGAATGTTGAACCATCCCTGCATACCAGGGATGAATCCCACTTGGTCTGGGTGGATGATTTTCCTGATGTGTTGTTGTATTCTATTGGCCAGAATTTTATTGAGGATTTTTGCATCTATGTTCATCAGGGATATTGGTCTGTAATTTTCTTTCAGTGCTGCATCTTTCTCTGGCTTAGGGATTAACTCACCCTCAATATTTAAGGTACAAGTTAAGCTACAAAAGGAGCAAAGATAAGAATCACAATGAAAAAAAAAAAAAACAGGAACCAAGCCCCACTCCTAAAAGCCTGTAGAGGTGGGTGGGCAAAAGCAGATACTGGGTTCTTAGAGCTAAAGAGTATGAAGACCAACTGGATTATGTTCCTATATTCCTCTCAATGCCAAATGCCACTGGGAACCAGTCTGTTTGTCTTCAGTGAAAGACAACATCCAAAACTGCTTTCTCAACTTACTGCAATTCTCTTTTTTTTTAAAAGAAGGGCTTCTGTATGCCTGGAATGGGGCTTGAGTTTCCTCATGTCTAAAAATTCTCAGGTGAATCTGATTCTGTTGTCTAAAGACCACATTTTGAGCAGCAAGGACCAATCTTGCCAACATCTTTCATAAACCCTGGAAAATCCCATCTTCAATCTGAGACAGAATTTTGCATGACATCTTCCATTTCAATTGAAAAATTATGTGAGAATTAATTCTTTTTGCTTTTGCCTAATCTGTGGTGTCAGAAAAGATGGATTTAAAGCTGTAAACTTTGGTAGGGTGAAAGGAAAGAAATCCTTCTTCATCAGGCTGTGATGCCAACAAATCTCTGGGTGCGCCCTGCTTTCAAGAGCATGTTTGGAAAACTGGCAGGCCTGGTTCTCATTCCAAAGAGTCTATCTTTTAGAATAAAAAACCAGTGCCAGTGAATACGGCTCACTCAGCTCTAGCACAGCAGTGGGACAGCCATCCAGGTTGCGGAGAGAGCCGAGTGCTGCAGGCAGGTGGACGCTGGCCAGCTTGGGCTGCACAGGTTGCCAGCACCCATCTGAGACATGACCTGTGAGCAAGTGGGAGAACACGTCCACACTCGGGATAAATGGGGGATGATCGCAGGCTTAAATGGCTGTGATGACCTCGTAAATCACACTCCATAAATACAGCAGTACATAGACCTCCTTGAGTTACGCACCTACAAAGGCAACAGAGTTAAGGGCAGGGATCCAAAGTAGGAATTATCGATGCAATATTTTTAAGTTTCAAAAGATGCCTTTATCATGGACCATGTACCTTTTAGGTAAATTCATGGGCTCATCTGCCTCGTGTGTGTGTGTGTGTGTGTGTGTATGTATTCAAGTGCCTCACAATTAACTGCCTAAGTTAAAGCTACCTCAATTTTCATACTGGGTTTTTAAGGAGTTCAATGCAAACTAAATGCAGTTCGACAGAAACAAAGAAATTGGGCAGTGTCTGCTATTAATTTCTAGTAAGCAGGAAGCATCCTGTTTGGGTGGACTTAAACTGACTGTTATCTTGAAGCCAGGGTTCCTGTTGATGGCAATATTCTAAGCTCTACCAGGGAGGACTGCTTCTTGCCCTTTGCAGTTGAGCATGGGAGAAGTCAGTCTGGTAAGGTGAGCTAAACACAGCCTGGAATGTCTTTACAACTGAGCTTAAATCACACAACTGGCTTGACAGACAGCTATTTAATTCCAGAAGGTCCAATCATCCCAGAGTTAATATTATAACAGAGATCATTCCCCTGACAGCAAAAGTGTCTTTTAAACATAAGAAAATAACTTTCTTTTAGCAAATATAATGATTTTGGATGTAGACAGATTTTGGAAGGATGACAGTAAGTGGAGAAAGACTTGATTTTGGACAAAAATTATTTTAAACCTGAATCTGAAAATATATGTTAATACTGGCAAAGTGAAAAATCTAGAATGAAAGAATGGAAAATGTGTTTCCAACTCAAATAAAAACACCTAAAAAATTATCCTGAGGTCCACGTATGTAATCAGTCCCCTGGTTCCCTGAGATCTAAACCGAGAATGCAAAGAGCTCTAAAATATGTGCCCTTTCTAAAAGCAAGGGCCCCTGGGAGTCTGGGCTCATCTTGAAACCTGTACTGATGACAGCTGAAGGCGCTGAACAACTCATATCCTGACTACCCAGGAACTATAGAATCAGATCTGCCCCAAATATTTCTTTTCTGGAATAAGAAAATGTCCCCATTACTCTTAGAATTACCTGCTTAATGCTTATCACACAGGCTTCAGTGCTGGTTCAGTGCTGAAATCTCAGAACCACGTCTTTAGGCCAGGTGATTTTCAGGTGGATGAGGTTGTCCATCCACCCACCTATCCCTACACCGTGTGATCATTCAAGAGGTATCTGCGTAAAAGCAACCCCATGCCAGGTATTCTGCTAGACATGAGGGAACAAGAGAACAAGACACACTTTTCTGTGTTGCCTTCCCAGCTACATCCAGACAGATTTAATCACTCCCGCTTCTCTAGGGCTGATGCTGATCCATATGCTTAAAAAATCAGCGTGGTAAAAAATGGGGCTGGAATCCTCTTGTGAAAGCTAAAAATCTTATCCAAGATTCTGATGAGAATTAGAAGGTCAGTCTCTCTTCTGTCTAATTTTTCTAGACATCTAATTTCCTTTTATGACCCTGTGCTCCAGGAGGAAGAATTCTGCCTGTTTTAACTTATCAAGTTTCTTCAGCTTCTAGACACGTTAGACACAGATGTTGGATGAATGAAGGAAGGAATGAATGCCTATTGTTCCTGAGCATACTGCGCAGTCTGGCACAGAATATGTATACCACATAAATATTTACTGCAGGAGACTCAATTCAGAGTTAATGTGTAACGAATGAGACAGCTGCAGAAATTGATCATTAGAAAAGATTTTGGCAAGGGTCCTGTACATAGAAGTATGCTAAGGGTCGTGGAAACATATAGGGGCTATGACAACTTATCTGGAAGCCAGCACATTGACAAATTTTCAAAATTTTATGAAATCTCATGGTCAGGTGGACATGGCCAAGTTGTTGCCTACTATGTCCTTTCCCAATTGTAAATAGACACTAAATCCTGGAGACTGGGCATAGTGCCTTATGACTTGTTTCTGTTCTAGTCGTTTGGAAGACTGAAGAGGCATTCAAAGATAGTTGTAGTGTTAGTCCATCTCGTTGGGGGAAGTGGCTGGGGCATGGGTGGTGGAGGAATTCACCAGAGCAGTCAGATGGAGAGAAGAGAGGTGGATTTGTTTAACATGCTGCAAGGGAGCAGCGGACAGGACAGCCACAGGCTGCCTGCTGCACCAGCACGACAGTCCAAGAGGTGCATGGCCCTCTGATGGCAGCCTCCTCACAGCCTGGTTGACTTGAGTTTTCTTGTGGTCCAGTGGGTTCTCCCAGTTAGGAAATCTGACTTTCTGGGCAGAACTGGCAAGTTTGCAGTGCTGTTAGCTAGGGACTTTCCCAGGTTGCCAGGAACCCTGTGCAACCCTCCACGCATTTTGTGCTGCTCTAACGGTATACCCAGCTCTAGATAATTTATAAAGACAAGAAATTGGCCGGCGCCGTGGCTCACTAGGCTAATCCTCCGCCTAGCGGCGCCGGCATACCAGGTTCTAGTCCCGGTCGGGGCGCCGGATTCTGTCCTGGTTGCCCCTCTTCCAGGCCAGCCCTCTGCTGTGGCCAGGGAGTGCAGTGGAGGATGGCCCAGGTGCTTGGGCCCTGCACCCCATGGGAGACCAGGAAAAGCACCTGGCTCCTGGCTCCTGCCATCGGATCAGCGCGGTGCGCCGGCCGCGGCGGCCATTGGAGGGTGAACCAACGGCAAAGGAAGACCTTTCTCTCTGTCTCTCTCTCTCACTGTCCACTCTGTCTGTCAAAAAAATAAAATAAAATAAAATAAAGACAAGAAATTTATTTCTTACAGTTCTGCAGGCTGAGAAGCCCAAGATCAAGGGGCTGCATCTGCTGAGGGTCTTTTTGTTGCGTTATCCTATGGTTGAAGGTGGAGGGGCAGGACAGTGTGTACATATATGGGGGTGGGGGGAGAGACTGTGGAGCACACATTCAAACAACACTACCTTGTTAAAAGTTTTGTTTTCTTTCCCTAAATATATTTTATTTATTATGATGTATTTACTTTCTAATCAAAATCATATGTGTTCAGTGCTTAAAAACACAATTGTTCTACAAGTTTCATTTTTAAAAATCTCTACAACCTTTTTTATCTCAACTGTAGCTAACCTTAACCTTTAATGATCTCCTTATAGTTTTTTAAGATGAATTCTTTTCAAAATTTATCTTGGGGGCCGGCACTGTGGCATAACTGGTAAAGCCACTGCCTGCAGTGCCAGCATCCCATATGAGCGCCAGTTCAAGTCCCAGCTGCTCCACTTCCCATCCAGCTCTCTGCTATGGCCTGGGAACGCAGTAGAAGATGGCCCAAGTCCTTGGGCCCCTGCACCAGTGTGGGAGACCTGGAAGAAGCTCCTGGCTCCTGCCTTTGGATCAGTGCAGTTCTGGCCATTGGGGCCATCTGGGGAGTGAACCCGCAGATGGAACACCTCTCTCTCTCTCGCTCTCGCTCTCTCGCTCTCTCTCTCTGCCTCTGCCTCTCTGTAACTCTGCCTTTCAAATAAATAAACCAACCTTTAAAAAATTATCTGAAAGGCATCCACACACACATAGACACACACACACACACACACAGAGAGAGAGAGAGAGAGAAAGAGAGAGAGAGAGAGAGCTTCAATATATTGGTTCCCTCCTCAAATGCTTGCAATAGCTGGAGATGGTCCAGGCTGAAGCCAGGAGCCTAGAATGCCATCCTTGAGCCAAGTGCTTGAGTTATCACCTGCTTCCTGTAAGGGGACCAAGTACTTGACCTATTGCCTGCTGCTTCCCAGGATGCACATTAGCAGGAAGCTGGATCAGAAGCAGAGTCAGGCTTCAAACCCAAGAACTCTGCCATGGGATGCAACATCTTAACCTCCGAGCCACACACTTGCCCCTCCATATTATATCTATATTTATCTAAATAAATTGCACATACTATTTAAACTTAATTTTCCAATTTTTATTGATTAGAATTTGGCTTTTTCATTTCTTCCCCTTCCCATAACACACACATCCCTCCCCCACATTCTTCCCATGCAATTATATTGTGGTGTTTGCTTGGGTTGATATGGTGTTTTACATTGCTGTGAGGTTGGAAAACAAATTCGCAGCTGAGCCAGGTAGTGAATTATTATTATATTTCCTTATACTGCATTTTTATGTGTCTGGAATTAGTAATCTCCACCGTTTCTCCTTCTGAGGAGGGAGGGTTGCTTAGTTTTCTTTGTATTGGTTCATGATTGATCCACAAATTCTTTAGCATAAATGTAACTCTTCTCATAACAGACACATGCATTAGGTCTACTACTTATTCTTCTTTTTGAGGTAATGCTCCTGAACCTCCTGTTTCATTCTTAACTTTCTCCGGATTCACTGCCAAGGTCACCCTGAGGTCCTCCAGGGACCTCTCTCCTCTATTGGCTGCTCTTTCTGTTTGATTTCTTGTTTCCTGGATCCAATGGCTTTCGAACTGGCGTCTTTCCTTGTTTTGGAGCATGTATCCAGTATTCCACTAGGAAAAATTGAAACAGAAGGACATTTTTGAACTCTGAATGTCTGACGATTGTCTTAATTTTTTTAAAGATTTTATTTATTTATTTGAGAGGTAGAGTTACAGACAGTGAGAGGGAGAGACAGAGAGAAAGGTTCAGTCCCCAAATGGCTGCAATGGCCAGAGCTGTGCCGATCTGAAGCCAGGAGCCAGGTGCTTATTCTGGGTCTCCCAAGTGGGTGCAGGGGCCCAAGGATTTGAGCCATCTTCTATTGCTTTCTTAGGCCACAGCAGAGAACTGGATTGGAAGAGGGGCAACCGGGACTAGAACCGGTGCCAATATGGGATGCTGGTGGAGGACTAACCTACTGTGCCATGGCGCTGGCCCCAACTGTCTTTTTTTTTTTTTAACTTTTATTTAATGAATATAAATTTCCAAAGTACAACTTATGGATTACAATGGCTTCCCCCCCATACCGTCCCTCCCACCCACAACCCTCCCCTTTCCCACTCCCTCTCCCCTTCCATTCACATCAAGATTCATTTTCGATTATCTTAATATACAGAAAATCAGCTTAGTATACATTAAGTAAGGATTTCAACAGTTTGCTCCCACACAGAAACATAAAGTGAAAAATAATAAATGATTTTTTTTAATGATGATGAAATCAGATCAGACCTATTGTCATGTTTAAGTGAGAGTCAAGTTGGGAATTGATAATTTCTTTTTTTTTTTTTTTTTTTTTTACAGAAGATCAGTTTAGTATGCATTAAGTAAAGATTTCAACAGTTTGCACCCCCATAGAAACACAAAGTGAAATATATTGTTTGAGTACTCGTTATAGCATTAAATCTCAATGCACAGCACATTAAGGACAGAGATCCCACATGAGGAGTAAGTGCACAGTGACTCCTGTTGTTGACTTTACCAATTGACACTCCTGTCTATGGCATCAGTAATCTCCCTATGCTCCAGTCATGAGTTTCCAAGGCTATGGAAGCCCTCTGAGTTCTCCGACTCTTATCTTGTTTAGACAAGGTCATAGTCAAAGTGGAGGTTCTCTCCTCCCTTCAGAGAAAGGTACCTCCTTCTTTGATGACCTGTTCTTTCCACTGGGATCTCACTCACAGAGATCTTTTTGCCAGAGTGTCTTGGCTTTCCATGCCTGAAATACTCTCATGGGCTTTTCAGCCAGATCCGAATGCCTTTAGGGCTGATTCTGAGGCCAGAGTGCTGTTTAGGACATCTGCCATTCTATGAGTCTGCTGAGTATCTCACTCCCCATGTTGGATCACTCTCCCCTTTATTTGTTCTATCGGTTAGTGTTAGCAGGTACTAGACTTGTTTATGTGCTCCCTTTGACTCTTAGTCCTTTCATTATGATCAATTGTGAACTGAAATTGATCACTTGGAATAGTGAGATGGCATTGGTACATGCCACCTTGATGGGGTTGGAACCTGACTGTCTTTATTTTAACCTCTCACTTGACTGGTGGTGTAGCTGGGTGCCCGCTTACCCCAAATTGTGAAGGCATGCATGGAACATTTGTCTCTACTGTCCAACACGGCATAGAGAAGACCAGTGCTTTTCTGAATGCTGAATGTCTGTTTTGATTTTCTGGAAGCTTCAAGACATTTTCTTTTTCCTGTAGTATTCTGAAATTCATGGAATCATGTGTTTGGGCTTGGGTGTTTTCTGTCTATTGTGTCCACAGTAGTATTTCTGATGTGGAAATGCATGTCCTTCAATGTTCAAAAGTGTTTTTGTGGCATTTCTTGAATATTTTTCTTTTTATGGTTTTTTCTTTTTCTCCTTATGAAATTTCACTTTGGACTTTGGACCTCCTGGGTTAAAACTCTACAAATATTTTTCTCTCATTGTTCACTTATTTGCCTTTTCTCCATTCTAGAATGTTTTCTGAACTTTATCTTTCAAATAGCCCATTATATTTTCATTTTTCTATCTTTTTATTATTCCTATGCTTCCTTCCTGCGTTTTGATCCAGCCTTTATGCAGGTTTCCTTTTCTTCTTTCATGAATGTATAACAGTTCTCAATTTTTCCAAAGTTTGCTCTCTACATTGTCTTGTTTATTTCAAATTCATTTTCCTCCTATTTCTTTATTTTTGTATCTGACTTTCAAGTTGGTGGATTCCCTAAAATTTTGGGTTGAACAACTACTTACATATAATTAAATTTATAAAGTGCCCTTTGTTGAGTGGGCTCATTGTCGGATGGAACTCAGGACAGAGTAACCTGGTTGTCTGTTTCATGGGGGTACACATGTCTGTAAGTACTTCCACAACCCCATTGTCTTCTCTCTACCAATCAGATTCCTCAGAGAAAACCCTTCCAATATACTCCCTGTGCTTGCCTGGATATGGGCATCAAATAGAGAAGGAAGATAAAGAGAGAGTTTTCCTCATAGCTCATTGCTTCCACTTGTTTTCTCAATTTTCAGAATATTCCATGGTCCTCTAGCCAGCTTGCTGATTCAAAAAGATGGTAGTTGCTTTGCTTTACAACTTCATGGCTGGAGATTTTATGCTTGTAGCTTGAATTAGCTTTGATGGGAATATTTACAACATTGCCATTGGCAATGACCCCCTCCCCATCCCAGCTGATAGTTAAGCACAAGCACTGCACCAGTGAGCACAGGACACCTGCCCCCAGGTGGCCCCCAGCATGTGGTGTTGCCCCATGCCAGAACACCCCATCAAGAAGTAGTGTTTTGGTCTTTGATTAGGGTTGGAGAAAGGGGACAGGATCACAGGGTTGTACAGAGCGGGGGAAGGGAATATAGTGCTTTATTGACACTTAACACACTTTGAAACAATTCTGCTATATTTAGCCCTCAAAGTACCACCATTCCTGGTTTTCTGCTTCACTTCCCCAGCCCTGGGATTAGGGTTCAGCTTTCTGTAATCTGCCAATTCAATGATCACTCATCTACCTGCTTTTCAACATGCCAAATGAGATTTCTCTTGGGTTTCTGTTGTCTACTCTCTTCTTTGTCTCTGTTTTAACCCTGCCCTTTGCAATCCTTTTAGCAGTCTGGAAGAGCGGCAATAGAAACACAGACTCGATATGCTGCTTTTATTAAAAAATCTGGCTGGAGATTTCATGGTCCCTTAGAGGCAGGCCAAGAGTTCAGAATGGCTCAGTGATACCCTGTCCTACCCTGAGTACACCCAGAAGTAACTCTAAAGAACTTGGGCAGCCCAACAGGCTCGGTCACTTTCCCTGGGCCACAGTTAGTGATTTTTAGCTTTGCCAGATCAGAAAAACAAAGAGGTGTAACTGGTGGTCAGGACTGCCCCTGAGGACAGGACCAGGATCATATTAAGTGCGAAACAAGTCCCCATATATAGTTAACCACTTGCCGGACTGTATCCAAGGTCTGGTCAACTATTACAAACTTGGTCATTCTCTGACTTCCTGAAAATTCACGCTTTTATTGGCCTTTGTAAAATACATATTTTTTTTCCCCTCAGTTGGAGAAGTTTCCCAGTACCGGGGCAACCTGAAGCGATCGTGTGGATTTGAGTCGTTTCCTGTAAATCTATAAATTGGTTAGAATGTATGTGGTAATTGAGAAATAGCTAATCTTGCTCCTGCTTCATGCAGCCTCACCATTCATCTTGTTAAATTCACTTTTTCAACTTCAAAAGGTAAGGAAGCGTCACGGCATGAATAACACTGAAGAATGAATGGCATTTCTGGGCAGGTCACTTAGCACAATGTATGCCAGGCAAATAAGAAGCCTGGCTGAGTCCTTTCATTCCATGTCCCGTGCACCACCAGCCAGGAATGTAGGACAGCTGAAGACTGTGGATTGGAAGAGTTCCTCACTTTTGGTTCCGTGATGGGCAACAATTTCCAAGACAAAAAACTCCCCTGTCCCTGCAGCTGGCCACACAGTGCCAAGGGATAACTGGAAAAAAACCCTCAAAGTCATTAGCCCAGACTCCCAAGTGAATCTGTTTACAGGGGGCTGATGTGTGATATGGTTCCTCAGGCCAACCAACCATTTCAGTGGATTTCCTAAATTCACCCTCTGAAACCAGAAGTCAGAAGGGCATCTACCCTCTTAGGGGATAAATTTCAAGGGTGGCAAGCATGAGAAAATCCATGATGTTGGAAAAAAGCATTACCTTGTAGGGTATCAGAGAGAGCTGCCTGCCCAATACACAAGCGCACACATTTCAGTTAGAAACAGGGCTGTGCTCCACCAAGGTAGGGTTGTTTGCCTTTGGGCAACTGCTCTGCTCTAAACCACGTCCTCCGTATCTGCAACATGGAGGGAGTAATGAGAACTACCTGGGAGAGCACTGTGAGGATTAGGTAAGAAGGGAGTCAGATTAGCCCACAGGCTGACTCACGAGTGTTTGCTGGTACATGCTACTCCCGTGGGTGGCAGGTCTGCCCCAGTCAGCTCAGAGTCACATCCAGGTGGCTACGTGTGAAAGGAGAGCTCACGGAGGCAGGGTCTGCTTTCTGCAGAGGTACTGGGGCTGCTCCCTGAGAAAACAGAACGAGTTAGTGGACCTGAGGAAGATGCAGAATTGACATTAAATATTTACCAAGCATGCAGGGCAAACAAGACAGCAAATGGATTTATCTTCAGGAACGCCTCACTTCAGACAAGGCATTAAGCATCACCTTAAAGCAGGGCATTATCCTCCTTAAATCACTACGGAGAGGGGACCTTGGGCAGCATAATATTGCATTCCCATAATGCCTGGCAAGGCTGAATCTTGTCCTATCACTACTCCCCTCTCTGTTTTACACCCACATAGTTCCCTGGCGTAGTCCTGCACCTCCGAGATAAACGACCGTGGTGACAGTGGCAAGAGCAGCCATGTTGCCTCAAATCCACCACACAGCAAAGGAAAGTCTCCAAGCTGAGTGGGATTGGAGCCTTTGCCCCTTTCTAGGCATTTTAAATCTGCTTTTGAATGGGGAATGTTCTCAAGTGTGTGTCAATGCAGACACAAGTGCATATGGAATCATACTAAGCATTGTACTAACTCATCTTTACTTCTAATGATAGTAACTATTACTACACATCCTAAGAGGAACATTCACTAATTCTGAAAATAGAAGATATAGCCTACCAGCCAAATACTGTAATTTTCCATGGAAGACAATCATACTGATCCGTCTTTTATAAGCACTGTCCTTTCTCAGCAGGATCATGGTTTTTCTCTGTTCTCCATTTAAATATGCTTTTTTAGAGCAAATTTAAATTGACAGCAAAAATTGAGCAGAAGGTACCATAACTTCCCATATGTCTCCTGCCCCTACACACTGACAGCTTCCTCCCATGACCTAACACCCCCACCCCCACCAGAGTGATCCATTTGTCGCAGGTGGGGATCTCACAGTGACACATCAGTGTCACCCATTAGGATTTGCTCTTGGTGTTGTATTATTTTAATAGTACTTTGGGACTGGTCACATTAAAAGAATAGGGAACTACAGTACAGAGATTTTTTTTCCCTCCCAGGTGTCATGGGCAAAACCATTTCAGCTAAGAACAGGGAGCCACCTCTCTACCCTGAATATTGTCGGATGATATGACAAGGCTTCGATCTGGTTTTTAAATCGTCTCCACAGAGAGCTAAATGGAACATTGACAGCAAATGAATGTATTTGTCAGGAATTGAACCAGCTTGGCTGTTCTTTTCCTCTTATGTAACCAGTGGACCAGCATCCTCCTTCTCAACCTTTCATTCTGTACCATGCAGACTTCTCTTTTCAAGGTCAAACGTGCACATTGATGCTTGAGACTAAGCAGAGCCCTGCCCGGTACTTGACTTCTGCCATTTCTAGTACCCTTGCTTCACTGTCCACAGCCAAGGAGTCCTCAGCTTCCCTCTTCCCGCTCCCCTCCTGCTCTTATACCATGTGTGCTTTCTTTCCTTACTGCCCCTTAACTCTATAACCCACTCTCTCACCTCCTGATTCACCATCAGCTACATCTACTTTCTCTAAAACATGGATTTCTTCTTTTCTCATGAAAACAAACCCTGACATCAGGTAATCCCCTGTGTTAGCTCAGTGCCATCCTTTGGGTATCTAAGTGGATGTGTTGCAGTGTTATTTCTTCGCACTTTAGATGTTAAGGGAAGAGGAAGCTATAGTTTTCATTGGCTCTGCTAGATTTTTACACTGCCAAACATCTAAATGCTAACCGACACGAGAAATGGATATGAAATGGACTATTTCATTTGCAAGTTGAAGAATCAGGTAAATATGAACATCTCTTTATTAGTTAGTGGGGGAAAATCATTCCAAATTGTCAGAGTGGTATCATGCCTAGCCATTGGTGGGCTATTGCTTTACACTCAGCCAAAGTCACAATGCTTGGTGGGAAGGAATGAGTATGGAAGTGGAGTTAGGGGCACTGCCAACATGAACATGCATTTTCCCAACACAGCTCAAATTATCTTCATACATTCTGAATTTAGATGAAAACCATTCCTCCACATATCTTAGTCTGGGATGATACAAACTGAACGGATCGTGTGTGCTGCACTGGAAGGAGTGCTTGGTACTTCTCATGCTTCGTGCAACTTGCCACTTCCTCGGCAACCACAGCAGTGAGAGAGTCAACCATAGGAAGAACAGGAGTTCTATAGGAGTTCATTTGGCCTTCCAGGTTTTCAGATACGGTTCTTGTCTCTGGTTCTGTCTGGTTAATCACCATTGTAGTTCCTTTTCTAGTAGGATCTGGTGTCAAACACTCTCCCTTGTTCCAACGAAAGTACCCACAACAAATGGGAGTATCTTCTGGTCCACAGCACAGCAGGAACACCTCCCTCCTGTTTGCAGACAGACCCAATGGAAGCTGCCTTTCAACTGGGAGGTAGCCATAGGAAAAGTAACATCCCTACCAGAACTGGCTTCCTTTTGGTCTTGCTGACTTCATCTTCAGAGATCAACAACGCCTGTGACTGACCGTGGCACATCCTGGACATCCTAGGTGGCTACTTCTGGCTTTGGGTAGGAGGGAAGACCAGCCATGCATTCTGATGAGAAGGCTAGAATTGGTTTGGAGTGTGAACAGGGGCAAGACTTTCTGTAGAAAGAGCTTCAGGCAATTTTCCTGTTGCTATATACTCCTCCTAAGATAAAGGACTGGCTTGTGTGGAAATCTCTGCCTAAGTCTTTCATTCCTTAGATTCCGTAGTGACCATCTTGAGGGCCCACGGATCAAGTGAGATCCCTGACTAGCAATATCCCTGCATTCATTTTTCATTCCTAAGTCCTTGTTACTAGTTGCAAACCTCTTTCATTTGAATGAACAGGTAATTCCACACCTCATGCTCACATGGAGTATTTGAGAAGTGTTGTGGTATCTTGTTCACAGCGTTGTTGGTAAACCTTCTTTCTTTTAGGAATGGAACCATTTCTTCAAATAAAACCTTACTGAGAGCCTGCTGTAGACATCTGATAAAACGCAGCTGCTCAGGTAATCATCCAGGGAGATCACTCACTTGGCCTGCCTGGCTTTGTTCAGGGTGCAGCCCCTGTGATAGCCATGGAATCCTGGTGGCACCTCAAGGCATTCCCTAAAGAATTCAGGATTAGATGACTTGGCAGCCTCTTTTCTGCCATAAACTGTGGTTTCAGAATACAGCTGGACTGCCGTGTTTCAAACACTATCCAGCACCCTCACCTTGTAGTTCCTTTCCATGTAAAAATAATGCTGACCTCAAATCTACAGGCTGAGGCAAAAAAAAAAAAAAAAAAAAAAAAAAAAAAAAAAAAGAGAGAGAGAGAGAGAGAATGCTAACTAAGAAGTACTTAGGAAATAATCAAGTTAGCAGTTAAAGTCAAGGTCTGGGTACTCACTCTGTGCACACTGTCACTTCATGCAGCAAGTTGACACTGTTGACAGCTATGCTGGCCAGCCTTACCTTTGTGGCCTTGGTTCTTCCTCCTGGTCACTTTCTCCTTACCATGGTCTCTTTCTTCTTTTCTCTCTTGTATTCCTCATTTGCTCCCTCTTTTTCTGTGTATCTCCTCTAATCTCTCCCTCCCTCTCCCTCCTGTTCATCTTTCATTCTCTCACTTTCGTGCTTATCATGTTTGCTTTGGCCTTTTCTCTGGGTCTATTGGCTGCTTCAGTGTCAGTCAGACTCGGCCAGGTTACACCGCAGTAACAAACATCCCTCAACTCTCCTAAACAAAGTGCATTTCCCAATCATTCCCCATGTCCATCAGAGGTTGCTAGAGGGAAGAGGGCGATGATTTCTCACATGCTGTTAGAGCATGAAGAGAGTAAAGCAAGAGAGTTATTTCTGGAAGCTTCCTCTTAGACATGAGATATGCATCACTTCCATCACATTTCATGGCTGAAGCACATTACAAGGGCACAGTCACCGTTGGTGGGTGAGGTGCACCTCTGCCATGCGCCTGGCCTGTGAGGTTGGAGTCCAAATACCCTGGGTATCCCTGGTGAGTACCCCAGCCAGGGCTTCAACTCTGTCATTTCAGAACCCTTCCAACACTCTGCTTCTAAGTTCCACTCCCTCCAGTCTGCCCCTTGCCCTCCTTGTTGGAGATCTTCCTCTGCTTCCTCCTCATCCTCAGGCCCTCTATGGTGGTGGCACCCAGAATAATTATAAGGAGTATTACTTAGAGGGGCTGAGAGTATATTTCAGTTTTTTAATGCCTGATGCAGAAGGCATGGGCTGTCAGGGTCCTGCAGTTGTCTTCAGCTGGGGCCCCCCCATCACTGAAGGACGCAGACCTCATTGAGGCTGCTCTTCCCCAGCTATTGCTTCACACTCTCCCTTTCCCACTTGGCATGGATCCCTATTAAAAATCTTGTAAACTCTCTTCTCTCATAATTGAAGCCCTTTTCATTACACTTCGTAAAGTAAAAAAAAAGTATTAGAGGGGTTACTTAGTATCAACTATAGTTGGAATGAGCCCTAGAAAACATGAGTAATTGCATTTAAAAATTATAAGATGGGGCAGACAATCAATTGTAATTAAGACACTCCTTAGACGCCTGCATGCCATATACCAGAGTGCTTGGGTTGAAGTCCCAACTTCACTTCCAATTCCAGCTTCTTTCTAATGCACACCCTGGGAGGCAGCAGTGATAACTCAAGCACTTGGGTCCCTGCCACCCATGTGCAAGGCCTGGGTTGAGTTTCAGGCTTTGCCTTCAGCCAGTTCCAGTCCCAGCCATTGTAGGCATTTGGGGAGTGAATAAGTGGATGAAAGTTCTTTTTATTTTCTCTTCCTGCCTTTATAATTAGATAAACAAGTAAATAAAAATTTTAAAAATTGCAATAATATCCCTAAGGTCAAAGATTAACTGTTAATAAAACATTTTCTGGGAGTTGAAGAAAGGCAAGTGTATTATTTTGGGTATAAATGGCACCTATTTCATTTGCACCAGGGATCAATAAGGAAGAAGCCCATGTACCTACTCTAGCTGCCCCTGTTCTCCACTTTACTGAAAAAATAGCAACAGTATTACATGTTTGACTTCTTTCCTGGGTAGCATTCTTTGGCACAGGGCCATTGAAGAACTTGGGAAGTGTTGATGACAGGAAGGTCCTTCAACAGACCCCGTCATGTTTCTGAGGGTGCAGAGGCTCATATCAACTAATGACAGATAGGATCAGGCACAAATTGGCCTAATGTTGGGAGTGCTACATGCCTTCTTATATAAGATCATAAAGGTCATGGGGATGCCTCTTAAATATTTCTCTCGTTGTTAACTAGGTTTATATGATTTTACAATTAGAGATTATTCCTTTGAGAATGAAGCTTTACTTTTTCCTTCCCAAGAAGAACCAATAAGAAAGCTAGTGGACGTGCAGGTGTTTGGTCTGCATCCCACATCAGAGTCCCAGGGTTCAGGATGTGGCTCCAGTTCCTGACTCCAACCTCCTGCTAATGCAGACCCTGAGAGGCAGCAGTGATGACTCAAGCAGTTGTGTTCCTACCACCCACATGGAGACCTGCATTGAGTTCTTGACCCCCAGCCTTGGCCCAACCTGGCCCAGGCCCAGCCATTGTGGGCATCTGGGCTAGTGCCAGTGGATAGGAGCTTGTTTTCTCTCTTTCTCCGCTCCCCAGATAAAAACAAAACAAAAATATGAGTATCTGGGATCTGCAACACTAATCCTTAAGCCATGGCTCAGTAACGCTACATTGAAGATTCACTGACAGCACAAATCTGGTCCAGGTAAGTAGGTAGGAAGTGAAGAGCCCTTAGTCCTGAGGGGATGCAATTGGCACTTTTGAGAAACCAGAAGGACCAAAGACAACACACCACCTTCTTATTTTCCTAAGGCACAGCTCTAAATTTTCTCAAGGCAAACTAGAAAAATGTCTACAGATGAAGCTTTCCACAATTACATGTTAGTTCTATTCACTGGGCTACAAGATGTTTCTAAGTTATCCCTGGAGAAAGTTAACAAGTCCTGATTGCCTGTGCAGTGTCCCGTAAGCTTTTGAATGGATAGGGAGAACAGGAAGCAGAGGTACAGGTCAGGCTGAGAAGAGATGTGTGGAAAAGCTAAGAGCACAGAGCCCAAGAAGACTATGGGGATGGCTTGGCTCACACCGGCCAGCTGCTGACTACTTCTAGGTTATTCCAAGGGAGCTTGTGAGGGAGAAGGGAGGGCAGAGGTGAATGCCAGGGCGTGTGGAGGCATGGGTAGCTCCACTGCTGTAGGTTCTGAGAAACCGGGACCTGAGCAATGTTAAGTTTCCATAATAGTTCCAAACACATCAAATGCTTAACCCAAGCGGGAGTTGTTTAGACAAGACCCTTGCGTTGGAGCATTTGATGAGTCTATTTACAATTCAGAAATCAAGGGTGAGTATATTATCTCAATTAGATAAGCTCAGTTGTATTCTTTGTAGGAAATCAAGTGCTACTGATAAATGAGTGAAAAGAAACAGTCATTAATACTTTATCTTTACTAAGCTGTCCCATTAAATCAGCCACTTGCCACCATTTTAGATACAGCTAATAATAAGTACGGTTCTAATGTACATTAATTCTCATAAATGATAAAGCTGTTATCCCTGGGGTCTTTACCCACTTTAGTTTTTCGAACTCTTTTGACCTCTATCAATGCTCTGCTTAGAGATGCTGTCAATTTTTTCTCTTTTTATTTTGCAAACTAACTTTCTGTCTGGCTTAATTCCTTAGGTAAAAAATCTTAGCAGCACCTTGCTTCAGGGAACTGAATGCTCTGAGATAGAAAGCCCCAGGGTAACCCAGCTGTGGCCGCTCTCTGTGGAGTGAGTGTTCCGTGCCTTGCTGCTAACTACATCTCCCCAGCCTCAGTATCAGCTCTGCCTCCCAAACAAACAAGCAGCTGGGAGAAGGAAGATGGGGAGACGTAGTAACTCACAGCTCCAGCTCTGCCTGGGAGGGACTCAAGTCACCCAGAGTGTCAGTCAGTTGGTGTTCAGGGGAGTTGACACTCATAGCTTAGCGCAATCACCTGTTTCCTTGTAACGCCTCCCCCTAAGAGCCTTGAGGACTCTGAACTACATTAAATGATCCTGTAGAGCCTAAGATCGTAGTGACAGTGCACAACACAGTGGTTCCTGATGCCCCAAACAAGATGGGAGAAAAAAAAAATGTGTGTGCTACTTTTGAATAATTTTTGGCACAGAAAGCAGTAGAGACTTCTAACATGTATTTTGGCCCCTAAATCAGCACTACTTCTTCAAAAGGAACTGGCACAGTTGGTTTTGGTTTGGGGCATTTTCTTGCTTTTACGAAGATGGTTTAAAACTAATTTGCATTTCAGATTTTTTTTCTGTAAATTACTGAACATCCGTCCTGTAGTCACACCCATCTTATAAAAGGCTGTCCTTGGCTGCCATCCTGGATGCACACTCACACATGAGACTGTAGCGAGAGCCTGAGCCCAAATGTCAGATGTAGGGCTGGTGTAGGGCCATCGTCTGGGTCACAGTCCTGGGTCAACTTGATTGCCTTTAGGTTCTTTTCCTATAATTATCTCTTTCCGGAAAACTTGTGGCTTATCTATTGGCTCAAAATAAAGCATATTATTTTTCATGAATAATATGACATTTAATGTTCTAAAGATGTTAAAGTGGAGCAAATATGTTATTAGAAACAAATATGTTCTTTCTATGAAAGATAATGTGAAAGCCTTTCTGGACTTTTTTTTTTTTAAATCTGCCAGAGAGAGAGACAAAGGGAGTGGGAGAGAAGAAGAGGAAGAGAGAGAAAGAGAGAGAGAGAGAGAGAGAGAGAGAGAGGCAGGCACATGGAGTATTTCTCAGAAGCCAAACCTACGAGAAAAATCATAGGAGATGAAAACATTATGTCATGTTTCTGGAACTTCCTGATTATACTTAAAGTGGCCCATCTGTCCCTTATGACGAAACTCATCAGATGAGATCTTGAGGAATGTAACTCTTTGTAAAATTTTTGAAATGTTGAATTTGTTCCCCAGTAGCCCAACCTCGTAGCAAATCTGTTACCCAGATGTAAATTTAGAAGCGTCAGAATTTTGGCTCCCTGAAGGAAGAATTTCAATTTAGAAGAGGCATTATAGACTCTAACAAGGGAAGAATGGCTCAAAAACCAAATTACCCCAAACAAATCAAGATGAGACATAAGGGAAATAAATGGACTATTCGGCAATGGGGGTAAGGTGAATTGGAGCTATTCTCATCACTTGGGTTGGGGGAGGTGCAATACTATGATTGCAGTGAAAACGAGATTGCTGGCATGATGCAAATGCTAACTACATGGTCCAGTTTTGAAGAATAATTCACCTTTCCCAAGCATCACTTTCGAATAGACAAGTCCAGGTTTGACTTGATAGTCACCAAGGGGGCTATGTACATGTGGTTGTCACAAGTCCTCTGCAAAAAGGCAGATGGTCCTTGGGGGAAAGAGAGTTGTCAAACTCAGAGCCACTGTATAAATCATGATAAAATCCTAAGCGGCATAAGAACGAGAAAAGAAAGATATATAAAAATTCAGCAAGAAAAGCTCTAACAAAGAACAATGGAGAAAGGGAAAACCTCAGGTATTAGAGCAGGCTTGGAAAAATTAAGTGGTAAAAATGCTCACAAGAGTTTCACTTAACATGAAAGAAGCAAGAGCATGGGCCCAGCCTCTCTGTAAGAACAGAGATGAACATCACAGCCACGTGTGACACCAGCAAAGTCCAAGTGCCAGACGAGGACACAATAGAAGGGCATAGGCGATGGGGAGTCTCCCTGTCTGCCGTGGCTGCTGCTGTCTGCCCTGATGGGTCTGGATGTCGGCCATGGCAAGGGCTGCCCAACCTCCCAGCCCTGTCCAGGGAAGGCCCCTCACCATGGGTGTCCTCAAGTCTCCGGCAACAGTCCCTCCATGTGCATCAGAAGCAGAGCCAGGCCACACAAGAAGATTCCTTTCAAGCCACGTACATCAGCACTGGGTGCACTTGAACATAGTGCTTTGGGAATCAGAAGGACTCACCAAAACGAATCTGACACGTTCACAATATGCCTAATAGCCATTGTGCACGTGACAATTGTCACTAAATAGGGCTTATAAATCATTACATTGCTTTTACACTGCCAAACCAAGGCTATAATTTTCCATTTCATTAGATTTATGATAGTCACGATAGTATAATGAACATCATACACCCTCGACTAGCATTGAAAACATTAACATTTTGCTGCATGTGCTTTACTTTTACTTTATTTTTTATTTATTTGAGAGAGAGAGAGAGAGCCCCCATTCCACGGGTTCACTCCCTAAATGTCTGCAGTGGCTGAGGCTGGGTCAATGCTGAAGCCAGGAGCTAAGAACTGAATCCAGGTCTCCCACATGGGGAGCTGTAACCCAGTTACGTGAGCCATCACTGCTTTCTCCCAGGGTCTGGATTGGCAGGGAAGTCAGGAGCAGGAACAAGGAATGAAACCCAGGCACGGGACAGCACTGTGGTGTAGCCTGCAGTGCCAGCATTCCATATGGGCGCCAGTTCAAGTCCCGGCTGCTCTGCTTCTGATCCATCTCTCTGCTATGGCCTGGGAAAGCAGTAGAAGAGTAGAAGATGGCCCACGTCCTTGGGCCCCTGCACACACATAGGAGACTCAGAAGAAACTCCTGGCTCCTGGCTTCGGATCAGCACAGCTCTGGCCATTGTGGCCAACTGGGGAGTGAACCAGCGGATGGAAGACCTCTCTCTCTCTCTCTCTCTCTCTCTGCCTCTCCTTCTATCTCTGTGTAACTCTGACTTTCAAATAAATAAATAAACCTTTAAAGAAAAAAAAAAAAGAAACCCAGGTATTCAGATGTGAGTTGTGGGCATTCTAAGTGCTAGGCTAAAGGCTCAAACCCTATTGTATCATTTTTTTGGCATAGTATTTAAAGTCAGTTTCAGACATATTAGCGTTTTGTTCCTGAGTACTTTAGGAGCATCTCTAAAAATTAACATTTTTCTCTATAATACCCTTACTGCATCTAGCAGTTAGTAATAATACCTGCATATAACATAATCCTTATTGCATATTTAAATTTCCCTAGTTGTCTCCCAAATGTCTTATTATTCATTTATTCAAGTAAGATCCAATTGGTTGTTGTATTTCTTTATTTTCCTTTAATCTCAAACAGCTTCTCCATGTCTCCTAGTTTCCATCTTATTAAGAGGTAGAAGAGACTAGCAGGATATCATGGAAGATCCCCCCTGCTGGATTTGTGTTACTACTTGCTCACTGAGCCATTTGCCTTAGCTGTCTAACCCCTCTATTTCCTGTGACTTGGAAGTTACGTACAACTCAGTTCACATTTTCGGCAAACGGCTTCACAGGTGTGGTTGCTTTCTTCATGGCGAGTTGCATCAGGATCCACAGGTCCCATTTTTTGTGACGCTAAGATTGCTCATCAGATCTGAACTGCACAGTTGTGCAAAACCACAGTTGTTATCATGCCAACTTGCTGCATGAACTGCCCATGGACTCGGTTTTCTGTGCTTCCAGCCAACCTGAAGCCCAGGATAATGTCTCCCTTGTCTCATTCTTTCCACACCTCACTTCCCTCCTCTTTCTTGGCCCTTCCCCTGAGAGCTGGACCATGAGACTATTATTTGCCTCCTGTGCTTCCTACGTGCTTGCCAGGCTTAAAGGCTAAGTTTGAATATTAATAGATTTCCAGCACTTAGTGTGCCAAACACAGGTAGGTTTAAAAATAAACTAACAAACATGAGCTAATCTTTGGTTCAATGAGCAATTGGAAAGTGTGTCCCCTACAAAGTTCCTGTGTTGACACCGTGCACCCAATAGGATGGTAATGGCACGTGAGGCCTTTGGGAGATGGTTAGGTCCTGAAGCTGACTCAATACAAGAACCCAGAGAGAACCACGTTGCTCTTCACCACATGAGTCCACAGAGGGAAGACGGTCATCCATGAACCAGGAAGCCATCACCAGACCCAAGTCTGCAGTGCTTTGGTCTTACTCTGCCTCCAGAACTGTAACAAATCAATGTCTATTATGAGCCACCTGGCCCATGTTATGTTTGTACAGGAGCCTGAAGGAAGGAAGACAGAGACCATCAAAAAGGCAAGAGAATACAAAAGAGAGGAAATTTTGTGGGAAACAGAGAGATGATGGGAAGCAGTAAAATAACATTTCTGCAGATGTGTGGAGTGATGTAGCATGGCACCTAGGAGTTAAGGCTACAGACGAGAGCCTGGGACTCAAACTCCAGCTGTCTTTCTTGTTTTCTACCTGTGCATTTGTAGGCACTTAACATCACTGGATCTTGTTTCTTTGTCAGCAACCATGGGTAATAAGGGTACTTCCTTGATGTGATTCCTTGGCATCCACTGTGCATAGCGCAGTGGCAGACAGAGAAAAGATGGATACATAGAGGTTGCAACAACAGCTAAACTGCAGGGAGGAATGGAGTAATTTTGTTGTCCTGATTTTCCCCTTAAACTCGGACAGGAGGCTTCTTGAGAAAGTCTAGGCTGAGAGAAAGCTGTCAAGAGCATTGGTCCAAAGTTCCCCAAATCTGCCCTGACCCAAGGATAGGTCAGGAAGGAGAGGGAAGAGAAGCAAATGGGAGCTGTCTTTCCTCTCGGTGGCACAGGGCTGGGGTCTTCCAAAATGCAGACCTGCCTCTTGTTCTTCTCTGCCATGAGGATTCCAAGGTTCCCGGAGCCCTTGCTCTACATCTGAGGTCCTTGGGCACAGTTCCTGAATTGGGCAGGCCTAGGGGTAGCACTGTTTGATGGGTAATTGATGGCACAGACTGGCTTCACTGGAAAAAGTAATCTTTGCAGATGGGGCATGGCCGAATGCATTGGAGAAAATTGGAGCAGCGATGTGGGGCACTCAGTGGACTGCACAAGCGATCTCTCTCCCTTTCTCTGATGCATTCCCTTTCCCCTGCAATGACCTGCACCTGAGTTCCCCGCTCAGTGGGCACCTCTCAAACAAGAAACCTCTGGTTCCACTGGGCCTTGCATGGTGCGTTATTTCATATCAATAATCAAGGCCCTCTGCATTCTGTAAAAGGGAAAACCAATGAATTCTATCACTTGCAGTTTTACCTTTATGGAAATTAATGTCAACACTTTTCCTTCTTTACTGAACCATCCACAACAGGGAATGAAGAAGGCATGGAATGCCCCTGAAAGTCCACAGTTGAGCAAAACAAAGGAGACAAACATTTATGCTGTACCCTTAGGATAGCTTTGCTGGGTTCCACTTTTAACTTTTAGCACAGAAAAATCATAATGATCAGGGTGGCTGATTCCCTCCATTGGATCATGGTCTTTAGGGTTTAGGTATCAACTGGCATAAAATGAGGGCATGAAACCCAGAAGAATTTTTTAGGCTCTTATTACAGGTTTGCCTTAGTTATCAGCCTTGGGGGGTATCTCCCAGGAAGGACGAAGGCTATTGAAGGGGCCAGCACTGTGGCACAATGGGTTAAAGTCCCCTCCTGAAGTGCCAGCATCCCCAGTGGGCACCAGCTGCTCCACTTCTGATCCAGCTCCCTGCTGATGTGCCTGAGAAAGCAACGGAGATGGCCCAAGTTCTTGGGCTCCTGCACCCAGTGGGAGACCTGCAAGAAGCTCCTGGCTCCTGGCTTTGGATCAGCACAGCTCCAGCCGTTGTGGGCATTTTGGGGAGTGAACCAAAAGATGGAAGACCCCTCTCTGTCTCTACTTCTCTGTAACTCTATCTTTCAAATAAATAAAATGAATCATTTTCCTCACCCTCCCAGGAGCAGGAAGGCGGGGCAGCATGAAGGAAGTAGAGAGAAGGAGGGTGGCACAGCTTAGAAAGCCTTCAAGGATAAGGTGAAGCAGATGGTGGGCATGGTTAGAAATCACCTTTCCCTGTTCATTCCCAAGGGATTGAGGACAAGTGGAGTATCTCCTTCTTTTAGCCATTCCTACTAGGGATGGACAGCTCCATGGAGAAGCACAGAATTTGCCCAGGCTGGGACCAGAGTAGGAAGTGGGTAAATATTTGCTTTGCCTCAGCTGGAGGAGATGGATTTTTAATAAAGAAGCAGCGTGACTCATGTCACAGAGTGTACCAACAATTCAGGAAAAAGCCACTCTAGAAAATGCAAGAATGGCAGGTGATGTCTGTCAGTGAGCTCCCAGGAAGGACCCTCTGACACTCAGCATAGAACACACACACACGTGCATGAACACATACACAACCCACTCGCAAACATATGCCTGTCGCTCCCCCTCTTCGTGGAGGAGCAACACAGAACCCTGCCTAGGCTTCATATCCGAGTCACGGCACCATTATGTCGCTCCCCCTCTTAGTGGAGGAACGACACAGGACCCTGCGCTGTTCTTTCGTCTGCTCGGCCCTCCCCGGGTTTGCTGCTGGTTCTTCCCGGGTTGGCTACTATCCCTTCCACCTCCGTGGAAGGGCAGTTCCCCCTGGCCGCATTCCCCACTTCCGCAGGGGAGCGGCACACCGCCGGCCGGCTCTCTGGGGGCTGCACAGGTGTTCCCCTTAGATGTTCCCCGTAGATGTTCCTGGTGCATGCCGTCTCTCTCCTCCTTTATAGTCCTCCTCCGCCAATCCCAACTCGGCTGCCCACACGCCGAGTACGCTGCTCTCCAATCAGGAGCAGGTCCTACAGTTTATTGGTTGAACTGGAGGCAGCTGTGCAGAAGCTGTTTACTTCTCTCCCAGCGCCATATTGTGGGAGAGCAGATGCATAGAATAAGTCTTAATTCCAGTAACTTAGTCTAGTCCGAGCTGCTCCCCACAGATCCCCCTTTCTTTTTATTTTTTTGGCGTTGATACGCGCCTGTCTTCGGTGTCCCGCAGCACACACTCTGCTCTACTTGCTAGAGTTGCCACAGGCTCTTACAAGTCCTATCCATCAGGCAAACCGAATCCGGGTCCTCTCTTCGCCATGTTGTGAGGAGGTTTTTAGGCGCTGATGCGTGCCTGTGTTCGGTGCCCTGCAGCGCATGCTTTGCTCTGCTAGAACTGCCTGCAGGTGTTTACAAAACCTATCAGGCAAACCGAATCCAAGCCTTCTCATTGCCGTATTGTGGGGGAGACTTATTAGTGTTGGTTTGTGCCTATCTTCGGTGACCTGCAGCTCATACTCTGGTCGAGCTGCTTGCTGGCGCTTACCGCCTTAAATCAGGCAGACCGAATCCAAGCTTAATATTGTTGTATTGTGGGGAAGCCTTACTGATGTTAATTCGTGCCTGTCTTCGGTGACCTGCGGCGCATAAGCTGCTAGCCGCCGCAGGTGCTCATCGTGCTCATCGCCTCACTTAATCAGGCAGACCGAATCCAAGCCTTCTAATTGCCATGTTGAGGGGAGGCCTTATTTTTCTCTATTTCTCTATCTCCGGGCATTCCTATTTCTCCCATTTTACTTCTATCTTCCAGCATTCCTATTTCTCTCACTTTACTTCTAAAACTTCTGTTTCTCTTATCCCCGCAGCTTTCCGGCACCTCGCCCCGCCGGCGGGTTCACGGCTCCGCGCAGCTTCCCGGCGCCTCGCCCCGCGGCAGCTTCATGGCTTTGCGCGGCTTCCCGGCGCCTCGCCCCGCCGGCGCCCGCCCCGCGGCGGCTTCACAGCTCTGCGCGGCTTCCTGGCGCCTCGCCCCGCCGGCGGGTTCCCGGCTCTGCGCGCACGCTCCGCGGTCTCCACGCACTTCGCGCCCGCACCACGGCCTCGCGCCAACGCCCCGTGCTCTCTCTGCACGCGGCGGCTTCCGCGAATGTTTCCGCCACCACCGGCATTCAGTCCAAGTTCCCCGGACCAACCTGGCGAATCCTGGCGGCCCACGTCTCTGCCTCTGGTTCCAGATCTTCGCCTCTTGCTCCCCGGGGTGACTTGAAGAATTCCAAGGTGGCTTGGCCTGCACTCGCGGCTTCATCCTCCCTAACATTTTTCTCCACCCGGTATGTTTCCTTAAGTTTTCTTCCAACAATATTCCTCTCATTTCTCCTGGCTACTCCCCACAGTCCGCATCTGAGTCCAAGCCTCCTCCAGGTTTCACTTTCGCTTTCAATCTCCTAGCTTCCCCGCCATAGTCCGCATCCGAGTCTATGAAAGCTTTCACTTTCGCTTTCAATCCTAACTTCTTTCCCACAGTCCGTATCCGAGTCTATGCCTAGGCTTTCAATAGCTTCTGCCGGCACCTTTCTCATCCGGCTTTCCCCTAGGCTCTTTGCTAGTCTCTTTCTCCGGTATTTTCCACTTCTTCCCGTTTCTTCCCTCCTAAGTTTCATATCCGAGCTAGGTTTCCTATCCGAGTCTTTTCTTCCCTCCTAAGTTTCCTATCCGTCCTAGGTTTCCTATCCGAGTCACGGCACCATTATGTCGCTCCCCCTCTTCGTGGAGGAGCAACACAGAACCCTGCCTAGGCTTCATATCCGAGTCACGGCACCATTATGTCGCTCCCCCTCTTAGTGGAGGAACGACACAGGACCCTGCGCTGTTCTTTCGTCTGCTCGGCCCTCCCCGGGTTTGCTGCTGGTTCTTCCCGGGTTGGCTACTATCCCTTCCACCTCCGTGGAAGGGCAGTTCCCCCTGGCCGCATTCCCCACTTCCGCAGGGGAGCGGCACACCGCCGGCCGGCTCTCTGGGGGCTGCACAGGTGTTCCCCTTAGATGTTCCCCGTAGATGTTCCTGGTGCATGCCGTCTCTCTCCTCCTTTATAGTCCTCCTCCGCCAATCCCAACTCGGCTGCCCACACGCCGAGTACGCTGCTCTCCAATCAGGAGCAGGTCCTACAGTTTATTGGTTGAACTGGAGGCAGCTGTGCAGAAGCTGTTTACTTCTCTCCCAGCGCCATATTGTGGGAGAGCAGATGCATAGAATAAGTCTTAATTCCAGTAACTTAGTCTAGTCCGAGCTGCTCCCCACAGAGGAGAGCAGATGCATAGAATAAGTCTTAATTCCAGTAACTTAGTCTAGTCCGAGCTGCTCCCCACAATGCCCACACTCACATGCACACATCCACTCATGAACATATGTAAACACACATCCACATGCACGATCGTATGCACAATCCACTCACAGATGCACACACACATCCACACACACACACATACATTTACATATGAACACACACACACGCACACACACGGGAGTACTTCAAAAAGTTCATGGAAAATAGAATTAAAAAACAAGTGTACTCTGATGCAGAAATTTTTGAAATTCATGCAGGTTTTTCATAATATACTTTTTTCATGGACTTTTTGGAGAACCTTTGTACACTCACAAACACACATATACATAAACAGAGATACACATATAAATATATACACATAAACATATACATATATACACAGACACAAATGCATATATACACACATATACACCAATACACCAACACTCATATATAAACACACAGTGCACACATTGTCTTTCCACCGGCACAGGTGCCACTGTGTCCCTTGCTGTCGCTATGTGCCTCACAGGGTCTCCTGAGGATACCTCAGTCTGGCTCTCACTGCCATCGCAGTCCTGCAGGGACAGTGCTCCTACAGTGGTGCAGGGTGCTGGGCTGTAATCACAGGAGGCAGAGGCTCAACCAGAATGAGCTCTGTGACACTCTCCGGATGGAGTCCACGGTGGCACCTGCAGAGGGCAGAGCCCATGCTCTCTGTCTCATGGAATTACGCCCTGTGTGATTGTTCATCTTAAAGGGGGTAGAACTTGGATTTGCATTTAGCCTTTGAAAAATGGCAAAGATGATAGAATGACAGTCCTGTAATTATGTCCTGCAATTATATGCAGAACATGAGTCAAAGCAGACACTGTCCTGCTGGGCTTGAGGGCTAGATGCCACATCATCAGAGGACCTGAGAGGACCAGATGGTGTCAAAAATGAGTAGTCTCTGCTTCCTGGAAGTGGCCCCCATCTAACGGCTAAGAGCCAGCAAGATTATGGGCACCTCAGTCCCTCGACCCTGAGGGGATGGATTCTGCCAGTGTTAACTTGCAAGTGGATTCTTCCCTAGTTGAGCTTCCAGATGAGAACACAACCCAGTCAACACCTTGACTGCAGCCTTGTGAAACGCTCAGCAGTAACCCAGCTGGGTTGGGCTGGTCCTTCTGACTTAAAGACACTGTGAGATAATAGATGTATGTTTTTCAGCTACTAAGTTTGTGGTAATTTGTTATGTAGTGATGGATAAATAATATAGCCTTCAGTTCCCAGTCTTGCACAGGAAGCCCAATCAAGATCTAGTGATATTTGGATGTCTGTAAACTCTTCCAAACAACCTAGAAGGCAGGGCCTTGGTATAGTGTTAAATGTGAAGATGTGGAGTCCAAGGATTGCCGTCTACTGGCTGTGTAAACTTGGCCAAGTCATTTTCATTCTCTGTGGCCCAGTTTTCTCTTCTGTATTTGGATAGAATTAGGTGAGATAGTCCCTGAGTTGTCTTCCAACTCTAATAGAATCTGATCTACAAAATTGGTGCATGTAAATTTAATGTTTGTTGAGCATCTACTGATGTGGCATGCTAAAACACTATTATACATTATCTCATTTAAACTTCAACAATATCTTGCTCAGGTTTTTATTTGAGTTGCATGTAAAGATAAGTAAGCAGAGGTACAGAGAAATTAAATAATTTTACAAGACCCCAGGACTCAAATGTGGGCAAGGAGGGAACTGGGCTTTTTGTCTTTTTTACTGAATTATACTGGATCGGAGCCCAGGAGAAAGTCTATTCAACTATTTAACTAGAAGCAATCAGAGAAACAGACAGAAACCTTAGAAAGGGACTTGGGGTTGCAATAATCAGGTGAAGGATCATGTAAGTGGTAATTCAAGTTGACAGCTAAGACGGAATAGATTCCCAGTGATGGCTCTGAAAAAGTTAAATCACCAGGAAAGTTCATCAGAGGTCACATAGAGTGGAGAGAAGAGGAGGAATTAGGAACTAGGACAATCTCTTCCTCCAGCCCTAATACTGATGGTTCTAAATTGCTTTTTGTGGTCCAGATCTGTCTCCTCAGTTCCCGACTTAGCAAAACGCTCCTGGTGGTCCCAATTTCTAATTCAACATATCCAAAACCCAAGCAGGTCCTTGTATCCAAAGGCACCTTCATTCTGGGTCCCCTATCCTGGTGAATTGATTATGTTCCCATCATTGGGCTTTCAATCAAGCAACTTTCCTTGTTTATCACTTGCATCTTAGTTGTCACCCAGATGAATGAATTTCACCTCTTACATGTCTTGCATCCATGTGCACCTCAGCACCCTACGTCAAAGTCCCATCACTTCTCTGCTGGGCTATTTCAGTCACCTCTTAACTGGTATCCCTGTTCTTCACCTCACCACACCACCTCTTCCCATTCAAGTCCATCTTCCATATTGATTACAAAGTGAATCTTCAAACTACAAGTTGCTACCATATTTAAAATTCTTTAAAGACTCCCCAGCAATAACTGGATGCATTTTCAGACTCTTTACATGTGCAGGACACTTCCTGTCTGACTTCTGCCTTCTTATGTAGCCTCATCAGCTACCACACTTGCTCTTGCCTACTGAACTCTAGCCTTATTTACTTGTAGCCTCATATTTTTATTCCCTTGCCTGGGTTATTCTCTGCCTTGTCCTGCTAGGTTTTGCCAACATACTGATGGTTTCAAGGCTCAACTCAAGTGTCTCATCCTTGAGGAAGTCTTATTTTTAATACTCTCCTAGCAACCACATTGCACATCTCAGGGGACCATTCACATTGTACCCAATGGCTAGCGATCACATTGAAAGTCATGTACTTGAGCCCATGGAGGTGGGCACCAGGGCAGGACCGCAGGCCACTTAAAATGAACTTGCTGTCTCTCCAAATATGAATAGCATCGGGTAACATACTCATCTCTAGACATTAAGGGAGTCTCCATGAAGAAAAAGACCATGCCTCATTCATCTTTAAAAACCTATTGGCCAACTTAGTATCCCACACATTACCAGCTCAAAAGAAATCGTCACTGAATAAATGACTGAATGAACAGGAGGGTGAAGTCTGTAGGTATTCTATGTGAAAGGAAAAGAAAATAATTTCTACATTCACCTTCAGAGTCCAGAAGAAGAGATGGGCTCCGTGGGCCAGCTGGAGCTGGCCTTTCTGATTATGCATGCAAAGAGAATAATGCCAACTCACTGACAGGAATGCTACTAGTATGAAGATATTGGTGCAGAAAAAATACAGCCAGTTCTTTATATATATATAAAAAGTTAGGTTTGGGTCCAGCATTGTGGTATAGCAGGTAACGCCTGAGACACTGGGCACCATATGGGCACCAGATTGTGTCCCAGCTACTCCACATTTGACCCGGCTCCCTGATGGTGGCCTGGAAAAAGCAGCATGTGTTTGGGCCCCTGTCACCCAGGTGGCTCCTGGGTGACTCTTTCCCAGGCGCGTTAGCAGGGAGTTGAATTAGAAGCAGAACAGCCAGGACTTGAACCAGCACTCATAAGCCACAACTAAACTCACAGCACCACATTTCCAGGCCCAAAAGTAATTTATAACTTGATTTTGATACACATACAGAATATTTTTACTTGATGAAACTCTCAGAGACCTTGTTCCAGCTACACGGAATGGGTTTCCTCCTCCTCTGTTTTCCAACCTCCCTCCCTCCCTCTCTCCCTCCCTCCCTGTCTCCCTCCCTCCCTCTCTCCCTCCCTCCCTTCCCTCCTTCTTCCCTCCCTCCTTCCTTCCCTCCTTCCCTCCTTCCTTCCTCCCTTCCTCCCTCCCTCTTCCCTCCTTCCTCCCTCCCTCTCTCCCTCCTTCCCTCCCTCCCTCCTTCCCCCTCCTCCCTTCCTCCTTTCCTTCCTCCCTCCTCCCTCCTTCCTTCCTCCCTCCCTCCCTCCTTCCCTCGTTGCTCCCTCCCTCCCTTCCCTCCTCCCTCCCTCTCTCCTCCCTCCCTTCCCTCCTCCCTCCCTCCTCCCTTCCTTCCTCTCTCCCTCCCTCCTTCCTTCCCTCCTTCCTTCCTCCCTTCCCTACTTCCTTCCCTCCCCTCTCCTCCCTCCCTCCTTCCTTCCCTCCTTCCTTCCTCCCTTCCCTACTTCCTTCCTCTCTCCCTCCTTCCTTCCCTCCATCCCTTCCCTCCTTCCTCCCTCCCTCCCTTCCTTCCTCCTTCCCTCCTTCCTCCCTCCTCCCTTCCTTCCTTCCTCCCTCCCTTTCTCCCTTCCCTCCTTCCTCCCTCCTCCCTCCCTTCCTTCCTCCCTCCCTCCCTCCTTCCTTCCCTCCTTCCCTCCTTCCTTCTCTCCTTCCTCCCTCCTTGCCTCCCTCCCTTCCCTCCCCTCCCTCCCTGTCTCCCTCCCTCCTTCCTTCCTTCCCTCCTCCCTGCATCCCTCCCTCCTTCCCTCCTTCCTCCCTCCCTTCCTCCCTCCCTCCCTCCTCCTTCCCTTCCCTCCTCCCTCCCTCCCTCCTTCCTTCCTTCTTCTCCTTCTCTCTCTGTCCCTCCCTCCCTTCCTTTTTCTTTCTTTTCTTTTTCTCAACTGAGGAGACACTTGGCCATTTCAGCATCACCTAAAACATGTCTGTGGGAAATATTTAGTGCCTTAGTAGCTTTCTAGGGAAATGCAAGTAAAAACTTAGCAAAAATCCAAGTCTAGGATGGAGGGAAAGCTCCATTTCTATTTATATATTAAGAAATTAGGTTTCCCATCAGGGCTGTTTCTTCCAGCTGAACAGCTGAGTGCATGACTTGTAGAATTCAGGAGCGTCTGTGACCCTCCAGGGAATTTCAACTCAGTCTCAGAACCTCAAGCACAGACATCAACTTCTTGGAAAGTTGATTACAGAGTTCCTAGCATTTCTCGGTTGTTTATGGGCCACTTTGGTGTGTGCCTGTGTGTGTGTACATGCCCGTGTGTTTATGTGTGTTCATTGCAAGCCCCCCAAACTGCTCTGGTCTAGAAATTCTATTGCATCTACTCTGCTCCAAAGTAATCCTACCATCTGGGAAGAGTAGGTTTAGAGTTGCAGGATATATGTGACGATATTTCCAAAAAGTTCATGGAGAAATGTGCATTATCAAGTGACTATCGTGGATTTCAATTTGTTTTGCATCACAAGATTTATCTTTTGATTCCACTTTTCTGAAACCTTTTTAAGGTACCATTGTACAGCTTCTGCTTAGTTTTAGAACCATAGACTAGGCTGGCACTGCGGCTCACTAGGCTAATCCTCCGCCTTGCGGTGCCGGCACACCGAGTTCTAGTCCCGGTCCGGGTGCCGGATTCTGTCCCGGTTGCCCCTCTTCCAGGCCAGCTCTCTATTGTGGCCCGGGAGGGCAGTGGAGGATGGCCCAAGTGCTTGGGCCCTGCACCCGCATGGGAGACCAGGAGAAGTACCTGGCTCCTGCCTTTGGATTAGCGTGGTGTGCTGGCCGCAGTGCGCTGGCCGCGGCGGCCATTGGAGGGTGAACCAACGGCAAAAGGAAGACCTTTCTCTCTGTCTCTCTCTCTCACTGTCCACTCTGCCTGTCAAAAAAAAAAAAAAAGAAAAAAGAAAAAAAAAAAAACATAGACTATGCTTCCCCAAGATCTTAACTGCCATACATATTGGGGTAGAAATGGAGTTCCCCAATCAGCTTCACTCAAGAGCACAAAATATACAAAATATTAATTATATATATTTATATATAATATATATTTATATATTTAATGTAATTAAATATATAAATATATATTTAATGTAATTAAATATATATATGAATATATGAAAGAGAACTAAACATCCAGCAAGGCATGGCCCTCACCCTCGAGGAGCTCACCTGGAATCTCAGCAGCCTGCTCTCCCCATTTCCTTCCTGAGTCTCCCCACTACCCTCACTTTTCCAGGATGAAGATTTGGAATCTTCAGGAATAGCCTGAGTTCCAGCTGCTCAGGTCCATGTGCATCTGAGAACTACACCCTGCACTGAGACTTTATGGAGGTAAAAGCTTCCGTGTCAGGAGTAGCTCCAGGAAGAGGAATCTCCATTCAGGAAAATGTGACCTTACATGCTGGGGGTGCCTGGGGACTTGCTGGTCAGGATTATCACTCACTCTCGAAGCTCCCCAGGACCCCCTTAGCTAAATGCAAAAACTGGCGAGGTGAATCCAACCAGCACTGTCAATGCCCTCTGACATGACCATTTGGACCCAAGCTCTTGGGTCCTTTGGAGAAAATAACAACAACTATGGTTTTAAGTAAAAATGAAGCAATTTACAGATTTGGCCAGTGGCTTTGGGTCTAAGGTAGAGAGCACTGTATGTTGAAAGAAAGCACTGTTCAAACTTCTGGTAGGCATCAGACTTCTAACAGGACGAGTTAATGCTGACAGCTATTGGTACCTTGGGTAAGCTGACAGTTTTTGTACATGTGAGCTGCGTGGTTGTTAAATGCAGGGAGGATCCAAGGTGGCTGTAAAGGCAATATGCCCGAGCCGCCAGATGTTCTCCCCGTGAAGCACTGAGGCCTGTGGGTTCTGCAGGTGTGACAGTGACGCTGACTGTGTTGTCTGCAATTCCACCCGCCATTCGTCCCCTTTACCTAAACACACATTAAACAGGGCTGACCTCAGAAACTCTTATGTACTGCAAAGTTACCAGAATGATCAGGATGTGTTGGGAAACAGTTGCGATTGGAAGATGAAAGAGAAGGCTTTTAACCTGGTTCTGGCACTAATTAGCTGGGAGAATTTAGATATGTCACTCAAATTTTCTGGGTCTCCTATTTGCTTAGCCATGGGGAAAAAATTTTGTAGATGACCACTAAGACTGCTCTAAGCCTTATTATTTTTTTTTCATTTTCTTTGAAAGGCAGAGAGATAGAGAGCCAGATCTATAAAGATCTTCCATCTGTGGGTTCATTCCCCAAATGCCCACAATAGTCAAGGCCAGGCCAGGCCAAAACCATGAGCCAGAAACTCAATTCAGGTCTCCCACAGGAGTGGCAGGGGCCCAAGTGCTTGAGCCATCATCGTCTTCCTTACAAGGTGCACATTAGCCGGAAGCTGGGTCAGAAGTTGAGTAGCCAAGACTTGAGCTAGGCAGTCCCGTATAGGATGCCGGTGTCCCAGGCAACAACATAAGCAGTGTACCAAAACCTCCCCCAACTCCTGTTCTCAGCTTTAATTTGATTATTAGCTTCTGAGGTTTGAATGTTTCCCTAAAGCTTCACGTTTTGGAAACTGAATTCCCAAGTTCATATATCCATAGTGTTTGTAGGTAGGGCCTTTGGGAAGTAAATAATATTAGATGAGGTCATGGCAGAGAACTTGATGGCATTAGTGGCTTTATAAGAGGCAAAACAGAGACTCGAGCAAGTCACACTTGCTGTGTCTCACCATGTGATGCCTGCTGCCGTGTTAAGGTGCAGCAAGTAGGCCCTCACCATGCCTTTACACTTCCCACCTCCAAAAGTGTGAGCTAAATAAAACTATTTTCTAAAATAAATTACCCAGTTAGTGGTATTCAGTTATTGCAGCAGAGAATGGGCTGGGACATCAGCTGATTCCCCTGTACTCGACATTCATTGTCCCTTTCATCAGGGAGAAGCCAGAAGGCTCAATCTCAGAGCTCCAAGGCAAGCAAGAGCAATGTGGCAAGGTTAATAGTTTGCCAGTATTTAAGGCAAGCTCCTTGAGAGCAAAGGCTTTGTCTTGATTATCTTTTTATTCTGAATGCTCATTGCAGGCCTCACACATTCTGAAAGTGAGAAAGTCTTTACGTCTGAAATCATCTTCAGTGGAAAGAGAGTTCCTGGTTAGAATGGTGGATAGGAAGTAGTTACCCAGCCAACGACTGCATTTTCTGGTCTATTTTGCATTTAAGTGGAGCAATGTCTCTAGTTTTCACAAACTGAACAGGAACTTAAATCAACTTGGTCCTTCCTAAAACACGTGGATGAACATTTGCACCTATCTTAGAAGCTAAGTACAGAACATGACAAAGTTCCTGGGCCCCTGAATATCTGTGTGGAGCAGAGCACTCCATTCCCCTCTTACATCAAATTTCCAAGAGTAAGAAACAAACTTTTGCTGCATCAAGTCACTGAACTTTGGGGTTGATTTGATATGGCAGTTGTTTTATTTTAATGAGTACACAGAGAGTGGAAATTGCTTGAATGCCAAAACATATTAGATTTGCAAGAGATGGCAAAAGGGTGGAGATGCTGGGATGTTCTAGAGACAACAGAAACCTGATCAAAAGCCAAGATGACTGCCTTATTCTAGGGAAACAATATGGAGTTTGATGCTGTTTTCATCTAAGAAATACTATCTAGAAGTTTGAGTCTAAGACCCATGATCTCTATTTAATGACAAGGAAGCCGAGGCTGAAGGAGACAAAATAATTTGCCCTAGAGACAGAATGGAGAAGGAGCATAGCTAGTATTTGAACCCGGTTGGTACCCAAAGTTCGTTTTCTTCCCCCGCATACAGTGTCCCAGCTGTCTTCTCATTGTAACGAAGTGGGCTTAGAAGCAAGCATGCGTGTCCATAGTCCACGCTTTAGTCAAGGCTCCAAATCTGCCTCACGACTCCAGGGTGTGTCATCTGCCTGACTTTCTGCAGGGTGGAAGGCTGGTGGGCCCGCAGCCAGGGCCTAAGGTGAATGTCTGTACCCTCAGCACCTGAGGCCAGGAATGGTCAGAGTTAGGCCTGTGAAGGTGACCATTCTTTCCTGTTGGAACTCAGGACTTCCTGTTAAACCCAGGAAAGTCCCAACGGGGACAAGATGGTCACTCTACTGCCTTCTGCACAGAAACACCAGGACAGGTAGAGGGGCTGGGAAGCACAGATGGGTAGGGGCTGGGAGTCCTTCTTGTGAGTATTGAGTTACATAACGGAGCAAAGAAGGCTATGATTCATCATTGCCACAAGTGGAGGAGCATACACACACCTAAATATAATTTACAAGTGGCTCCTCTTGATGGTATTGCACAACCAAATTAGCTCCTTTGGAAAAAAAAAAAAAAACACCCACTTTAAAGCACAACAGATGATCTGTACTTCTGCTCCAAAACATAAAAGTTTGCTCTGGTGACATAAACGGCTGAGACAAACAGGACAGAGTTTGTGTTCAGTTCTAAACACTCTACTGATTGCCATCCACCACCTGCATCCCAGACGACTTTCAAGACCGAAGTCGCTGTCCAGCTCCACGTGGGCCATGCGTGGCCTTCCCATGACTGCTCATTCTTGAGTGTGCTGCGGACTCGCGCTTCCCTCTCCCACCACGGGAAGATGGAAAATGGCTAGCAGGAGAGGGGGAGTGTGGAGGGCTTGTGAAAGCTTGTGTCTGGAATGGTAGAAGTCTCGACAGTCTTTCAGAAAGATGGATTCCTCCCAGGGGAGGCAGCTCACCCAGGAGTGTTGTAGCCATCGGCACTGAAGTTACAAACCCCTAGCTTGGGGAAAGGGCCAGACTGCCAGCTCCAGGAGAGCTGCCTGCTGGGGCTCTTTGAGAAGTCTGTTTTGGATTTGCGGCACAGCCTCTTTAGGAGGGTATTTTCGGATAGCCTGCCAAGCCACAAGGGCTCCAAGTAGCTCTTGTTTCTGTGCTCACTAAGATGAGGAGCTACACTAATTGAGAGAGTGACCCAAATCCGTGAGGATCACTGAGTATCACAATTGGCCTGAATTCTTGCAGCCTTTTGCATGCAGCGGTCTTCTTGTCCATTTGGAAGTCGTTCCTGGAACTCTTGCAAAAAATCTCCTCACCCACACAGAATCAGCACATAAATTATCAGTTTCTCTCCTCAGTGGCAGTGTCGCAAGGTCCCACGAAGAAGAATTTCAGGGGCTAAACTCTTCCAGAAGCTTTTGTTCGTGTAAACACAGCTTAGCAAAAAAACAATGACGGGTTGCTTTCTTTGTTCAATAACAGCACAGTGCAGCCCGTGCTCCGATACCTTCCCTTAATTGAAATAATCTGGTTGTCCTACCCTGCATCTCCCCAAGGTTGTCAGGGAATGGGGTTCACCTCATAACCTTGGGCTGTTTTCATTCTTACTCCTCCAAGTATGTGTTTCTAGCAAGAACCCTGCAAGCTATTGTCAGAGTTCATGGAAGAAACAAAGAGGGGGGCATTGCCTCAGTTCCCCACACCACACCCACAGACACGGGAGGGGAGGGGGCATTTCCAGTGAAGGACAGGGGTGCACATCACCCCCTGGAGCCTGCCAGAGAATCTGCATGGCACATGGGTGTTTTCCATGTAGCTTATAGGTCTTTCTCTCTCTTTCCTCCTCCACAGCTCTCAGTCGCCTTCCTGACTAATAGACATACCAGAAAGCTGCTTCTTCTCCGGGAGCTATGCTGATCCCAGAGAGTAATTGTGCAAAAAAAAAAAAAAAAAGAAAAAGAAAAAAAGAAAAAAAGAAAAAAGCAGGTTGCAGAGAGAGTGAGCAAGCACAGCTCAGAAATGTAAAGGAAGACCTGTGGGGAAGGTGTGTGGGTGCCCTGCCAGGCGCTGCAGGGGGCAGGGACAGAAGGCTGCAGACGGACACAGGCGGCTCCGGGCTCCTGGTGGCACAGTCACCTGTGTGCACCAGGCTGTGTCGGGGCCCGGTGCCAGTGCAGCTCAGCTACTGACCAAACCCCATCCCCCTGTGGTTGTTGGACTAAGCATAATTCAAATTGGGGTTTGAGGACATTGCATGGGGAATGGTGGGGGTGGGGAGAAAGAGAAAGGGAGAATCAACCACTTCAGAGGAACTTGGAGAGAAAAACTATGTGAAAAATAGTTTTTTAAAAAGAATGGAAGGATGTTGAACTTGCTACCTGGCATCCATCTGCTGGAAGCTTATTATAAATGCATCGACTCAGGCCTACTAGGAAGCCATTTGCATCTCGACAAGGCTCCTACTGACTCCTATGCATGAGCAAAGGGGACAATGTGCACCCAAGGCATCACCCAACAGCTTTAAAAATTACCTCTAAGTAGTCCCATCCTCCATGCTTCCAGGAATGTTGATCTGGGATAGAGCACGGGAGGATGACGTGGATGGGCAGCCATGTTGAGAGCACACAACACAACAGTGGTCCTCAAAATGTAGTTTCTAGGCCAGCAGAAGCAGTATCACCGGGAACCTGTTACCACTGCAGATTCTTGGGCCCCTCTAGACCTACTGAGTCCAAAACTAGGGTCAGAGGTCAGCAATCCATTTCTAGACAAGCTCTCCAGGTATTTGTCTAAGTCTGAGGACTGCTTCTGCAGAAAGAGGCAAAATGGGAGTAAGAGTTGTAAATGCATTCAGGTCTACCACAAAGCTGCAAAAACCTCCAGAAAACACCCATTGCTGCAATACAAAGCTAAGCGTTTTCAAATGAAATCCTAGGCCCTTCCAGTATGACTTTTTAAACATACTCCCATCCCCCTCCTTTATTTCCCTGTAATGTGTGCCATTAAATTGATTGGGTTGGATTTCAGGCTCTATTCCAGCTATCAAATATAGTGAGTCTGTGCTTCCAGTGCTATAACTTTAACCAAATTCATTGTTTTCTTGACTATGGCGATGTAGGTACTTAACCTTGTTTGCATGCATGGGTCACTTATTCTTCCCAGCTGCTGGGCTCCTTCTCAGTCTTCAAGTCCAAGTATAAATGCTGCCTCATCCACTAATTGATTCTCCAACCAGAATGAACCTTTCTGCATTTCCCATATCACTTGCTTATTGCATTCATTTCATTGTTTTCTATTAGTCATTTGCTCAATGCTTTGGCTCTTAGCCATATTTACTGTTCCTTGAAACAGAATACTGTTTTATTCTTCCTTCACTGCTCCCTGCCTCCCAACACCTAGCACTACCCTCTGCACACAGAAAGGGGCACATAAATATTGATTGCACTGAAACGAATGGGCCAAAGGGTTCTCAAGACAATTTGGACTACACAGTGAATCATGTCTGTTTTTTCAAATACAGAAAGGAACCAACGTAGAATGGAAAACTGGCCAAGAAGAGCACGCATATCATGAGTCTAATTAAGGTGACTCTATTCCAGCAATTTGATTTCAAAATAAGTCTAAGTCACAGACTCAACTGAAATCCACAAAAAATAAATGGTACCAAATTTTACACAAACTGACACATATTAGTCAATAATTATTTTGTTGAATTTTTGGGATGAATATTGGTAGGGAAGATCTAGAAAACTAAAATTGTCTTCCCCTTTTAGCAGTGTATACTAAAGAAAACATTTATTGAGATTTGATTTGGTTTGACACTCTCCCAGATATAATAGATGTTATTTCATAATCTTCATGGCCCTAAAGAGAAAATTTTTATTCTCTTTCCTGGGTGAACTTATTTACTTAGGGGAATCTAGTTGGGTCTGAGAACATACCATGTCCAGAACCTATACTCTCTCTAATAAAGAAAGATGTCTTGTGTTTCAAAGATTTCAAAATGTCTATTCATCTAATCTGACTCTATAAACTAAGTGACTACATCACTAACTGTACAACATTACTTACTAATAAGCCCTGCTTATGAAGGTATTGAAGTGCAAGGGAAGACCAAGGATGAGAATCTGTGTTCTCAGTGGAGTATAATGGATCTGCATTTGTGGGCCTGCTATTCCTCCAAGAACACTTCACAAAGACGATTTAAATTGCATATGGCACCATGTGGCACAAACACCAGCACTAGCACCCTGCACCTATCTCCACAGGACAATGGTGATAAGGACCCCTTATTTTGATCAAACCATTGTTTTCCAGGGTAGACAATTTATAGCCTCCACTCCTGAAAGGCAGCATAGTGGGGTCAGCCTTGTGGCTTAGTGGGTAAAGCCGCCACCTTTGACACTGGCATCCCATATGGGTGCTGGTTTGAGTCCCAGATGCTCCACTTACAATCCAGCTTCCTGCTAATGTGCCTGGGAAAGCAACAGAAGATGTCCCCTGCCACTGATGTGGACCCAGAGGAAGCTCCTGGCTCTTGGCTTCAGACCTGCCTAGCTTCAACCATTGTGGTCATCTGGGGAGTGAGTCAGTGGATGGGAGATCTCTGTCTCTCCTTCTCTCCATCTGTCTTTCTTTCCTTCTCTGTGTGTGCAATTTTGCCTTTCAAATAAATACATAAATCTTTAAAATAAATAAAAGACAGCAGGCCCTTGATTTGACCCAGTACTCTGTGATAGGGTAGTGCTTAAAGATGTGTCTTTGATTCTGATCCTCTCTGGATGATGTGAGAACAAAACCCAACATTGAAATTAAGCTTGGGGGGCTGGGAGGAAAGTCAGGTACAATATGAGAAGAACACAAGAGGCTGAAAAAGGGATTGGGAATATTCAGACCTAACATAGAAGGAAGGGCTCAGTGCCACAAAGGAGAGATGAAATAGTGTAATGGAGTCAACAATATCACAAATTGAAGTTGTCATGGAAACCCTCATTGGAAAGCAGGCAATTGGATTTTGGAAAGTGACTGAAAGCAAGACTTGATGGCAAGACAGAGGGGGAAGGGAAGAAGCCCTAGACTGAAGTCAGACACTGAAGGGGAACAGAGTCATCACAATGCCATTGTGTCAATTAGAGTGCACCTCACTGTTATAAGACTGAGCATGACGGACACGAACAGCCAATCTGTCCAGCCAGGAGGTCTGGGAGTCAATGTGTTAGAATCTGCCTTTTGTGGCATTCCAGTGCTCATGACTCATCCTGCAGAACAATGGGATAGGTGGGTGGAATCTCTTTTAAATATTTCCAAGAAGAATCGGTGGCATGGCCATTTCTAATGTTTTGTAGAACTCCCCCCCACACACACTCAAATCTTGAGCATAGAGGCAGGTAAAAATAATCGCTGCTGTGATTTTTGTGCTAAACACTCCCCTCTGAAAGTGGATGTGAGGATTTTACAGGCATATCAAAGATTGATTTCCCTGTATTCTGGCTGAAACAGATCCTGAAATTTTATGATTACATGGACTTACAACATTGGCACTCATAATACACATGGATTGGTTTTCCATAAATTACCTCTTAAAGAAGAGTCTGCACTACTAAATGAATACATGTGGTTACAAAAATCTACAGAAAAAGTAGAAAGAGTGCCAAAGAAAAGAAAGAACTCTCTCAGCATCACAGAGGAACTATGTCAGGCTAATTCAAAGGCACAGCATATATGTGCATGCCAGTTCCTGAAATATGGAATAAGAGATTTGTCAGGACAGCAAATAAGCTCTTGGAAATAGAGTAGATGAGGAAAAAGTAGAACAGGTTACTGCAATGTAATATGTCAAGGTAAAGAGCGGGTGACTTCAGAAATTGGAAGATCTGTCATGAGTATACCAGTTAATGCTTCTGGGTTAAAGAATTTAATGTCATGTTTTATGACCTTACTGAGTTCCTTTTGTACTTATAAGTTATACAGCATCTTGAAGCTGGTTACAACAATTACTGGAAGTAGATGGAATAGAAAGTTCTAGGCCTTCATTGGCAATGTGGTGTAATGGGTAAAGCCGCTGTCTGCAGTGCCGGCATCCCAAATGGGCTCTGGCTCGAGTCCTGGCTGCTCTGCTTCCAATCCAGCTCTCTGATATAGTCTGGCAAAGCAGTAGAAGATGGTCCAAATGCTTAGACCCCTACACCTGCGTGGGAGACCCGGAAGAAGCTCCTGGATTTGGATCAGCCCAGCTCCAGTGTTTGCGGCCATTTGGTGAATGAAACAGTGGATGGAAGACCTCTCTCTCTTCCTCTACCTCTCTGTAACTCTGCCTTTTGAATAAATAAATAAATCTTTAAGAAAAAGAAAGACCTAGGCCTTCAAAAAATTGATGATACATTATCAGATTATGCTATAAGCATGGCAGACTTCACTGAGGAATTCACTGAGACTTTAGGCCTGCACTAGCAATAGAAGGAAAGAGACCAGGAAAAAACTGGGCTGAGGCAGGAGTCATAGCACATTAGAAAACTTGGTCTGTCATTTGTCACCTAGAGAGATAGGGCAAGATTTTAATGATTAACCAACACTGACTGGAGGCAAAAGGCACATTAGAGCCAAAAGTAAATAAAGAACAAGAGCAGAAGTTTCCAGGCACTAGTTAATATCAAAGTTGTGTGAAAGTAACTGGTTCTTGACAGGCTGCCCAGTTCATACCACGGCTCCAGAGTCAGAGTGCGCAAGGAGTGAGGGTTAAGTTACCTTCTATGATAAGCCTGCAGAATTTAGGAAAGGTACCAGGAACTTAGGCCAACTGGGCTAGCATCCATCACAATGATTTAATTCTTGGGAAGGATTTAGGATACAACTTGGGAACTGGAACATAAGTGGAATCTTATAGATTTTTGCAGCTACAGATGGGACAAAAAACCTGCATCTAGTAAGCTTGAAAACTCAGGTTTGGCTTAAACTCATCTCCAAATCAGTGGTTACCTGATTTGTGGTACTCAAGTTTTAGTTAGGAAAATAGAAACCACTGCAGATATTTCCAGCAAAAATGATGGAGTGAAGGGAGTTCAAGGAATAACACAAAGATCAAAGAGAGCTTCCTTTAGAATTTAGGAAAGCTTACAACTATAATTTGCAAATTTGCAACTATTAAAATAAACATTAAAAATTTTCGGAAATCAGGAATTTCAGGATTTACAGAAACCAAAATCAAGAATCTCAGATGCCTACAAGAGCCCATAGGTGATCTGTAGAAGACCTTCTGGGAGCCGCAGTCAAATCTCATGTAAGCCACCTGAAGCCTCTAAACTTGACCAATGCTGCTTCAAGGACAATGCTGCTGTCTCCTTTGCTTCTACTCTGAATCTTGCTTGAGATTTTTTCTCATTGGCAGAATCTGAGCAGGAAACTTCTGACAGGGATTCTGGGAAGTGTAGTTTCCAGACTTGCCAACTTGTGATTCAGGGAGAACACAGAAGGGGCAGAGAGAAAGTCTGGCACAGTACCTAAGTGAGAAATACTAATAATATTCCACTTACAGATAGAGATATGATACTAAGAGGATTCCCTGAAACAGGGCAGATTGAAACAGGAATTTAGGAAGGCTGAGTCTGGGATGCAGTTTGCAGAAGCAAGGCCCAGTAGACTTATGGAAGCAATAGAATATTGTAAAAGTGCTTGGAAGGATACACTAAAGAGCGTGAGACCATGCAGCGGAAGACAAGCTCACTAGATGCCTGCAGAGGAACAGGGCAGGTGCAATGTCATGACCTCCCAGAGCACCATGATCCACTTTATATTGAGAACTTCTGTTGCAGTATAGAGGATGAATGGGAGATGGAAAGTACACTGACTGGGGACAAGACAAGGGTCTATAGTAACCCAGTCCACTGATACTGAAAGTGTTCTATGAATGAAACATTTTACCAAGCTAGGCAAAAATTAAAACAGCCCGAAGTAGCAGAATGGCATTGGAAATGGAAAGAGGTAGAAATGTGAGAGGAAGCTGAAAAGGCAGTTTATAGGACTGAACAATTAGGTGGATGGCAGTCAGAAAGAAGAGGCCAAAAAGGACTCTGCAGTTTGTGCTCTGGGAAATCTTGTGGATGGTACTGCTAACTGAGATACAGAGCACAGAACTAAACACTGAGCCTAGGTGGTTCTGCTTTGGATATGCTCAGTGTGAAGTCCCTGAAGATATCTAGAGGGACAAGTCCAGCAAGGCTGGTGATATGGGTCAGGTTGGTCTTCCCCATTCCTGGTGGACACACAAGGTGGGCCTGTCATGTAAACAGAGGAATCAATAGCCTCCCTGTGTGGTTTTGGAGCCACTGATAAGGACTATTCATTTACAAAAGATGTTTCCTAGTCCTATTCCCTAACCTAGTTTGATGTCTGAAGTTCAACTATTAGTGGTTCTCACCAGTAGCTCAAAGCTAAAGCCCTTTAAGCTTTTGCACTCATGTACCTCCCTACCACAGGAGAGCCCGGGGCTGCCACTTCTATCATACTTTGCTTGCAGGCTGTCCAAACATTTGTACAATGTCCCAGTCAGTTGTCTGAGCAAAGACTGTGGCCACACAGATTTGGAATCAGAAGAACCTTTGGGCCGGCGCCGTGGCTCAATAGGCTAATCCTCTACCTAGCGGCGCCAGCACACTGGGTTCTAGTCCCGGTCGGGACACTGGGTTCTAGTCCCGGTCGGGGTGCCGGATTCTGTCCCGGTTGCCCCTCTTCCAGGCCAGCTCTCTGCTGTGGCCCGGGAGTGCAGTGGAGGGTGGCCCAAGTCCTTGGGCCCTGCACCCCATGGGAGACCAGGAGAAGCACCTGGCTGCTGGCTTCGGATCAGCGTGGTGCGCTGGCCGCGGTGGCCATTGGAGGGTGAATCAACAGCAAAGGAAGACCTTTCTCTCTGTCTCTCTCTCACTGTCCACTCTGCCTGTCCAAAAAAAAAAAAAAAAAAAAAAAAAAAAGAACCATTGGGTCTGACACAAAACACTGGGGAGAGATAAAAAGTGCTCATAGATTGTGAAGACCTTCCTGCAGCTCCCATCTTCCTAGGCTCATTTCCTGCTTTCTAATTTCTGTCTTATTTCTTTATTAATAACTTGATTATTGAAACCTCAGGAAATGCTAAGCCTATTTCTCCCATCAAAATAAAAGTAACCCATCAGATGAAATCATGCACTCACTAAGATTGAAGGGTGCAGCTCCATCAAATTCTGACTTATATCATAAAATATATTAACAAAATGGAAGCACTATTTGGAGAGGAAATATAGAAGAGAATATTTTAAGGCTATCAGAATTAACATGGAATAATAGTGTAACAAATGCAGAGAGACACAACAGATAGAGAAAGGTGTTGCCTGAGAAAGAAGCCGGACTGAAAACCTGCAGCCAGTTAAGTGGCATGACTCATAGCTCTCGGGTTTTGGTAGACAGCTGAAGCCAGAGAACACTCGGAGCTGCAGACAAGCCTTAAATTAGGCATCCTGTTAGAGCCAGGGCTCCCACTGCAGCGGCTGTCCTACAGTGTGGATGAGGTCATTACTGAGGTATGTTGTTGAAGAAAGCTCCCGAGAGCCCTTCCTAGCTGAGGGCATGGGTTCATAAATGGTTCCAAGTGGACCAAATGTATTGCCCATTTCAGTGGATTCCACAGACCTCAAACAAATAATTATGCGTCGAGAACTCTCAGACAAGCCGTAGAATTTTGGATTGTTTCAAGTCATCAGAAGTGGAGGGAAACCCTAAAGTAATGATTCCTAATGTTCTGCACCACTTCAGGGCAGTGTGGAGCCCCAAACCCTTCCCAGCTCACAGACAGGCAGCAAGCTGTTATGCACTCCACTTATTGATATAGACATAAAGACCTGTGGCCAAAAAGCAGTTTGGAAACCACTGGTTTAAAGGATTGGTATGTCTGACAGAATTAGCTACTAGACAGAAACAAGATGCAGAGAAGAACCTGAAACAAGATCAAATCATATTACCCTGAAGAGGGGCTTCCTTCAAGGGTGTGCCAGAGCCAGCTCTCACCAGCTCACGCTTCCCCACTCTGCCTTCAGTGACTCTGTGTTGGTGGCTTGAAATTGGTCATGGTGGGAGTACCGATGTAGAGAAGTGAACAGATGACACGAATCAGGGCTTTTCTTTTCTATACTCTGCATTTCTTTCTTTTGTTCTTTTCAAACAGCCCCCTCCCCTGAGAGGCTGTTATGAAACATTTATCAGCATTTCACTGGAACATAATCCAAAGATTATTTGGCCAGCAAAATAGCCAAAGCCCTGAGAAGCTTTCACTGATGGCCTCGTGGGAGGGGTGGTGTGTAAAGTTTGCAGAGTCTGGAAAGAGGCAAGGAGTCTAGGGAAACAGCTTTGTTTTGCAGTCACAGGGGTGGCTATGGGTGAGGGCCCTGCGAGGCAAGTGCAAAGGACCCTATGGTACTACACGTCTTTCTCATTTGAGCAGATGTTGCAGATGAAGGAAGAAGGGGGCAGAGCCGAGAAACCCAGGGCTCAAGAGGACTAATTGACTGGGTATCGGACAGCTGACCTGTACTTCCCTGGAAGCCCAGATGAAAGGAATCCGGGCTTCCACAATGCATTCCATACACAGAGCATTTCCACACACAATGCTTTCCCAGGGCAGACATCAGCTTGTCACCCAGTGAAAGTGAGTGATGGAGTAGAAGTTCCTTCTGCAGGATGCTGGATGGGCACCATCTGCCTGGGATGTCTCAGGATACTGCCTGGCTGAAGAAAAAAAATCAGGAACTCTCTCTGCTCCTTTCCTGGGCTCTGCGATTCCTCTGGCAAGTTGTGCTCTTAACCACAGCATGGCTGCCAGCAGGAAGCAGGGGCAGAGGAAGCTGTCACACCTAGATGAAGACAACCCAGGAAGACAATGGGAGGAAGTGTCTTTCCACTCGGCGGGCGAAGTTGATTTGTTTGAAGGAATCTGGGGACGCCCTGCCTTTGTCTGGAAAGCCCTCTCTGTAAGACCCCTTGTGCCCCGTGTGTTGAAATTGTAGAGGATCAGCTCAGGAGATCAACACACTCAGCACTGTGGAACCAGAGAGCGAGCTCCCTACTCTCGGCCTGGCAGTTCTTCATCATTGTCGGGGGGCAGCCAAGCATGAGAGTGCGGGTGACAGTGCTTGTCCGTCGCAGTCCTGTGACCCAAGTTCAAAGGGACTGTCTTCCCCAAGAAAGCTGAGGGCAGGCACGTTCTTTGTACAGGGCAGCATGCCACACTGATGGCTTACTTTGCAAGAGTAAATGTTGCTTTCCAAGAAAATGTGGACTTCATTACATATTTAGGAACAGGCTGGGGGTATGTGAGGGCGGCTCTTAGAGGTGATATGCAGCCGATCTCAAAAGGAGCATGAAAGGAATGCTGACCAGTTGGCACAGCTGCTGTCTGCAGAGCTGGGCAGCTCCTGGAGGCCCCATAGCCCCTTAGACACCGGGGTGTGAGGAGTTCCCACGGGCGCCCAGACAGAACATGAGTGGCTGGAACACTGGGAGTGAGTGACAACACTGACCAATCGAGAGACACCACAGCACCTCAACAACCTGTGCCTAGCGGCCTTGTGGACTGGACCACTCAGCACTACATGGGCCTCAGGTCTGTGCTTTTTGGTCCATGTTCTTGGTCATCAGCCACCCTACTTGGTGAGCTTAGAGTTGAAGAACAGGAGCAGGAAGACTTCTCTTCCTCAAAGACGTGTTAGATTTCAAGTCGGCTCTTTATTTTCCCTCTCTCTTAATCCTGTTTTGCAAGGGCGCGCTTTGATGTCACTCTGATGACGTTTATTTGTTATCTTCCCTAAACCTGCTACGGCACGGGCGCCTTTAGTCACAACACTGATTCACACTCAATGTCTATGTTTAGCAAATCTCTGAGAAGGATCTGAGTCTTCATTTAGCCCTAAATAGCTACAAATAAGGGAGTAGCAGCAGCAGCCCCTTTCGGCAGCCCTTTTAGGAAGGGGTTGTGGCACAACAGGTAGGGAGAACAGCTGGCAACAACCGACGGGGGGCAGTAACTGGTGGAAGAAGCCAGATGTGTACTAGAGAGCCGTTTCCCTCCTTCTTCAAGACGGGTTTGAAGGAAACATTTTAGCTTGTTGATCCGTCAGCCCAACCCTACTTAGCGAAAAATGATTGCTCTTTGCTTCTTGTTACCATGCTCAGATGATACTATGGCAACCATGCTGCATCAAAGAGAAGGTGGGGGGAGTAGATGCTGCTTAGCAACTTCGAGATTTTTTTAAAAGGCAAGTACTCATTTTAACGCAACAGTTTTTAAAATGCCAGTTTTGAGGAGAGAAAAGAGACCATTAGAGAAAGCCGATAAGAATGATAGAGCACACACACACACCTTCATGACACCTTCTCACGTATATCCTCACAGAAATCATGGGAACTGGGCCGGGTCTCCATTCACCGACAGATAAACTGAGGCTTGTGGGATGAGTGACATCTTCAGGGTTGACCAGTTAGCTAGTGGGGGGGTGGGGTGGGGACAAGTCTGGGCCTAACACACACACAGCCTGGTTCCAAGTTCCACACTCTTTATATGGCATCCTTCTTTCAAAACAAAAAGGAAACTGGAACTCTGAGAAAAAGGAGGCAATAAATAAGACCGCGTGGAACTGCCAACAACGTGCAGAGACGGAAACCGGCTGTCCAGGTAAAAACTTCATCAAAAGGATATAGCTGCATCTGAATGGAGCTCCAGAATTAAGATCAAACTACAAGCTGTCCCCTGTATCATTCATTCATTCATTCATTCACTTATTCATACATTCAAGGCAAGAAAAAGGTGAGAAGCAGAGAGTTCTGAATCCCAGCAGAACCAGCTGTATGGCCTGTTTCTGGAGCACACAGCATTTGAAGGGATTCCTGGGCCCTGGAAGGTTCCAATACAGAGAGAGCAGAGAAAGGGGGTGGGGAGGGGAGAGGTGAGGAGAGTCTTGCCTGACTTAGGAAGGAACTGAGTGGGAAGAAGGCCTCAAATAGATGACCACATCCTGCCAGCCAAGATGGCTTAAGCTACAGATGGGTCAAATTCAACCCTCCACTCCCCACGGGCTGATGGTGCATTTCCTGGCTTCCCTGCTGCCCTCGGCCTCTGCCTCGGCAGCAACAGAGCTCAAACAGGGGGCTGTTGCAGTGTGGAGCTTGGCTGGAAAGTCCCATAACAGGCAGCAACAACGCTCGTAGCAAAACACATCGTGTCAGGCCGACAAGTGTTCTCTGGGGCAGAACAGACAGAACGGGTTGTAGCCTATCACGCCCTTCTCCTAATTAGTTCAGGACTTAAGAGATGCCATTCAAGTCAGACCAAAGTTCTCCAGTGGCACCAAGCTGTGAGAGCTGGGGGAGGTTTGTCTTTGTTACAGGTGCTCTGTAGGGCGTAGGGAGCGTGGACGAGAAGCCACTCGGCTGGCATCCTTGCTCTTTAGCCATGCCCTGTTCACTCCAAGGATGCTTAGGGAGAGCCTACTGCACGCAGACACTGGGCAGGGCGTCCATAGCTGAGCTCCAGAGCCGCCTGCCTTTTTGCTGCTCTGCAAAGAGAGGCGGCTGCAGGGCCAAGGGTTCCTTCCTGGAGCTGACACTGCCTCCCAGGGAGAGGCCGTGGGCGCTTCCCCATTCACATCACGGTTCTGACAAGACAAATGTTGCTTTCGGTTCCAGTGGTCACAACCAAGGCACCCGCGTGCTTCGCTCCATATTGTGTCCTCTTGCTCCTAATCTCTGGGTGCAGAGGCAGGAGAAGCAGTAAACAGACAGCTTGTCCACCCTCCTCGGCCTCCTCCAAGCTGCTCAGAAAGCTTCCTGCTAACCAGACACCTGCGGGCACGGGTGCAAAGAGCCACAGTTTGAAGGGTGGATGGTGAGAGGGACGCTGATCTTCCTCCTGACACAATAAATAAGAAAGGAGTGAACAGAGGGGTTCTGATCTTAATTTGCCCTCTGGTTCCCCCATTGGGCTTTTCCATCACCTCCACTCCCATCCCCTACTTTATGTTCCAAACATGCAGAAATTAAAAAAAAAAATCCAAGGCAGAGAGGGAGAGAGTGAGAGAGGAAGAGAGAGACAGAAATCCCCATCCACTGGTTCACTCCAGAGATGCCTACAATGGTACCAAGCTGCTGGGGCTAAAGCTGGTAGTGAGCAAGTTAGTCCAGGTTTCCCATGAGGGTGGCAGGAACCTAACAACTCGAGCCAGAAGCTGGAGTCAAGGGTCAGAGGTGGGGATCGAACCCAGGCCCTCCAATACTCCAACCCAGTAGTCTTCACTGCCAGCCCAAATGCCCAAGCGCACCCTGAACTTCCTGGGCACCTCCAACACGTCCTCACTGCCTTCACACTGCCCCTTGGTTTGTGATGAAATCTTCCCGACCTCACAGGGCAACACACTCTATCAGCCAGGGCTGACATCTGTACAGTGGTCTAAACTTGCAAACTCGAGCTCATCGAATAGAAGAAAGCCAACAGCCACCACCCAGTAGGGGTTAGATATCCACCGCCCCATCTTAGAAACAGGAATGGGAGAGAGACTCAGCTGGGCTGAGTCCTTCCAGCCTCCATGCTCCTGGTGCCTGGTAGAGAGCTTGGGATAAGCTCCAGCTCCAAATCTCCGGCTCTTCGCAGCATCTGCAAACCTCCTTCTTGTGTGGCTTCTGTGAATTAAATCTAAACCTGCCTTTTACAGCAAAGCAAAACACATACTCACTCTTTCAAATATTGGCCTTGCAAATATTTGAAGGCGGCTCCTGGGCGTGCTCCAGGGCTGTGTTTCCCACACTTTGAAGTGCACAGGAAGTGTCCACGGAGCTTGTGAAACGGCAGTTTCCTGTCCAGCCCTTGCTTCCAGGGTCGGGGTCTAACCCTTCCCCCAGCACCCCATCATCCTCCACCTCTCCTCCTCCCCACACTGCTAATCCAGAGGAGGAAAAACTAAATCCTCTTCAAATTAACTTGCCCTATCCTTTTCTGTCACCTGTCCCCAGAATCTAAGAAAGTGATGGGTGGGCGCTTGGCACAGTGGTTAAGAAGTCCCTTGGGATGTCGGCATCCTGTATAGAAATGTGCAGGCCCAGCTCGCTTCAGATTCCAGCTTCCTACCACTGTGCACCTTGGCGGTGGGGGGGGGGGGGCAACAGGGGGTGGCTCAAGCACCCGGATCCCTGCCATCCACAAGGGAAACTGGATTGGGTGCCAGGCTCCTGGCTTTGTCCTGGCCAGTCCTGATCATGGCTGTTGTGGGCATTCAGGGAGTGAACCTGAGGATGAAAGATCTGCCCCTCTGCCTTTCGAATACATAAAAAAAGAAATAGATGATTTGTAAAATAGAGCCTGCCTTGCATCAAGCATGTTTGTTTGTTTGTTTGTTGTTTTTACAGGCAGTTAGAGAGAGACAGAAAGGTCTTCCTTCCGTTGGTTCACCCACCATCAAGCATTTTTCATGTCGGATTTGTACCAAAAGGAGGCAGAAAAACAGTTAAATAAAATACTTCTCAGAAATGTTGCTGAACGAACTAAACGAATATGAGGAACACGCTGGTGATCTGTGGACGGGAATGAAAACGACAACTTCTGGGCCTGCCGAAAAGATGCGCTGTGATCCTGAACCTGAGCTTCGTAAATGTCATTCTCGCCCCTCCCAAACGGAACCGAACAAAACAAAAACTAAGAAATACGTGGGCCCACGCCGGTTGCTAATACACTAAGCCCTCACTTCAACGCGCCGGGGAAGACGCTCCTCGTGCAAAGCGCACGCGGCAAGAAGCGCTCATTAGGCCTGTGGCGGGGGGACGCGCCGGGCACGAGGCTCCGGGACGCGGGGGCGCGGGCTCCGGGAGCGGGGGTGGGGCGCAGGGCACAGGCTCCGGGTGCGGGGCACGGGTTCCTGGGAGCGGGGGCGCGGAGCGCGGGCTCCGGGAGCGGGGGTGGGGCGCAGGGCACGGGCTCCTGGGAGCAGGGCTCCGGGGCATGGGCTCCCGGGCGCGGGGGCGCGGAGCGCGGGCTCCGGGTGCGGGGCACGGGCTCCTGGGCGCGGGGGCGCGGGCTCCGGGTGCTGGGCACCGGCTCCTGGGCGCGGGGGCGCGGGGGCGCGGCCTCCGGGCGCGCACTCGGGCTGCGGAGGCGCTGGCGGGCTTTGCCGCCCTCTGCCGGGCGCGCCGCGCAGCCCGCACCGCGGCTCCGCTCCCAGCCCTGGGCGCAGGGGCGGTCCGGGCCCAGAGGGTTACGCAACGCAGGCGGGACTGCAGCCAGAGCAGGTTCCCGACCAGGAAAGCAGGGACTTGAGGTCGCTGCGAGAAGACCTGGGAGGAGGGGCGGGAACAGCACGTGGCTGCCCACGCGGAGAGGCGCTGAGAAGGCGCGTGCCTTCAGCTTGGAGCGCCCGAGAGGTCGGGGAACACAGCTCTCCAGTGACCCAGCCGGGCTTTACATTCAGGCCGTTTGACTGCAAGTGTCTGTCCTGGCTCTGCCATTCATCAGCCCCGGGAGACTGGGCCAAGTCACTCAGCCGTCTGGGGCCCCAGAGCTTCTCGTTTGCAGAGTGAGAAGCTGACCGAGGTGACCTCTAAGGCACCTTCAGCTCACGTTAGAGGTCAAAGCTTTTTAACTCCTTGCTGTTGTTGCATAGAAACAACAGCTGGAAAACCTCCCAGCGGCCCCTGTGGCTCTTCAAGCAACGCCTGTGTGGACGACTCCCGTCCCCACCGCGCAGTCCGGGACATGCCCGTCCCCTGCCAGTGTCACCGCCGACCACCGAGCTCCATCCTGTTCGCACAGGCTTAGAGCCGGGGTCTCCGGCCGACCTGGAGAACTTTACATTCTGACCATTGGTGAAAAGTACGGAAGACCTGGGCTTTCTTGTTGCGGTCTATGGTTCAGGGCAAGGATTGCGGCACACGGAGCGCAGTCATTGCAGGCTCGCTGGAGACCGGGCGAGAGGCACAATTCTTTTTTATTATTTTATAGACAGCTTTTATTTAATAAATATAAATTTTATAGGTGCAACTTTTGGGTTGTAGGAGTTCTTCCCCCCATACCCGCCCTCCCACCTCGTCCCACCTCCTCCTCTGAGAGACACACTTCTCCCCTTTCTGGGGCCAGTCCCCGAGGCCCCTGACTGAGCTGCTGGGACGTCTCCCTTTTGCGTCCACACACACACTCTGATACGGTTCGTATCCCAGAGTGCCCTAGTTTGGAGTCTTTCTGGTATGAGCAGCATGGGCGTTGAGCTCTGGTCTGGGTTGGATATTGACTCTAGACATTCTCCTTCTCCCCTGGAACCTTCAACTCATAAAATATTTTAAGGAATTTCCCTCCATGGGGCCGTGAAGCATCTCTGTCAGACAATTTAACAGGAGATCTCGAAAACACACAAGTAAGGCACCTTGGAGACTCTGCACACCAGTCCTTTTGTTTTATCTGATGCTCTGGGCAGTTGGTTCATATAAGGATAATTCTCTAGAGACCATAAAAAGAGATGACGGAGCATTTTTGCCCAGACTTCGGATGGTACCTTTCCCTCGTGGGCAGGGAGCCACAGGGAAGGCTGAGTCAGCTTGGAAGAGGGCAGCCACCAGAAAGTTACAGTTCGGGCTGACTGTCAGGATCACGAGTGGAAAGCGTCAACTCTAGTGCCACACCTGTATCTGCAGCCTCTAGAACTCTCTCTCTCTGGGTGAACATGGTGTCCAGAGAGCTCCTGTGGTCTCATGGAAACTCTCCACCCTGCACTATCTCAGAAGGCTCAGCTGATGTCCACCCCTCACCCGATGATGAAATACCGATCAAATCTCCTTAGCCAGAAGCAGCCAAGCTGCAGTCAGAGACCATATCTGGCAGGGTTTCCAGACACAGAGAGCATGCCAGGCATAATTGAATGTGAGTGTGATAAACAACGATGGACCGCTGGCAGTGTGCAATGCCGTGAGGACAAGGTTCCCAGCCGTTCTGGAGTTACACTGAGATCCTGGGAGGGCCCCACACTGTCATCCTGGCTTAGAAAATACTCCTGCTCGCAGCCCCTTAAAAATACGCACAAACACTTTTTTAATCTCAGCCACTATTCTCCCTGTTGATGCAGAAACTCTGTAATTTGTCTTTTATTTCATACTATCTGAAACACTGGAGAAGCTATCGAGGTGGGGCGGCACACAGTCCCCTTTTTCAGCCCGCAGAGTGTGCAACCCCAGGGTGCTTGGGGAAGGCGGCAGGGGAGTGGGCGGTCAGGAGGTCCCAGGATGAAGTTGGCCCATGTTCCGGGAGTGTACTTCTCACTCAGGCTTTGGTGGAGAGTGTGGGGAAGATGACACAGATGACACACACATTCTGCCTGGATTTGTAAATGAAAGCACAAGATAGACTTTCTGTTCTGTTTAAACTTTAAATGGCTGTTTACATTTTCAACAAAATTCCTTGTATGGGCCTCATTGCTTGCAGCTACTAATCTCTGACCCATTAGGAACCCAGTTATAAAAAATATAAAATGAGATATTTCAGCCCATCTAACTTTTTTTTTTTTTTTTGCCTTGGAAATGTGGTTACTACTCCTCTTATCACTTCTGCTTCTACTACTACTACTGACTGTTTTTTATTTCCACTACTATCACTAATTCTGCTTCCACGACTGCTACTACTAAAGCTTGCTTCTCTTTCATTCTTTCATAGAAGCTGGAGAATACCCAAGACTCCAGGTAGACATGGTCATTGCAAGGTTGTACAGAGTCTGACAATATGGTGTTGCCTTTAAACTCCCACCTAAAGATGCATCCACTTAAGAATGAATACTAGCTAAAAATAATGATAAATTAGAAAAATACAGAAGCAATCTGCCAGCATAGTGGCCACCAAGGTTTGCAAGTTTGTGAAACCAGCTAGCTCACCCACCCTTTGAACCATTTGAATGGTCCCTGGGGTGGAATGGACCAGGCTGCTCAGCTCATGACCAGGACAGGTGGGCAAGGGGCTCCAGCCACACCAAGCATTTCAGCCCTGCTTCCTCCTTCTCCACCATCCTACAAACTAAAGGGGTCACCATCAGATCAGTAACCTACCTGCAGCATGCCAGGGGCAATATATAATTTAGCTTCATCTCAATCTAAAAAAAAAAAAAAAGTGCAATCAGAGAGAGATTCTTAAAAGACTGACGTTTTCTTGGGAGTAGCAGAGCCTTGCAGTGGAGACATGACAACATAGTAAACCATGGGCCCTTTCCGAGAAGTTGAAGCAAGGGAAGTTTGAAAGGCAACCATGGGGAGGATTACATCAGCTATTCTGACACACTTCTCTCTGGTCACAATGATTAAGAACCAGGCTGATGTCAGTCCCAGGTTGAGCAGACAGTTGCTGGGTAGGTGTCCCTGTGAAAGAACTGTGTGTGCCAGCTTGGGGTTCTGGCAGAGTCTTTTGGATCATTAATATCAGGCATTCATGCATAAGAATCTCTGCCTTCATAAGTCCCCAGCTTTATTTATTTATTTTGTTGGGATCAACACAAACAAGTCCATTTCAATTCCGACCATGTTCACATTCCTCTCACCCTGCCCATGACAGGAGCCGATGTTCACATTTTTTTTTTCACTTTATGAAGACAGAGGATTTCTCTCTGTGCTGACTAGCCACACAGGTGAAAGAGCGTTCCCTGATAAAGTTCAGAACAGGAGAGTGATGACACAGGTGTGTTGTTTTCTCCTGTGGGCTCTGGAGGTTCCAGATGTGCCCCTCAGTCCGCTCTTACTTGGAAAAGGTCCTCATCATTCACTCAACAAACATGTGTTGCCTTCCTACCACAGGCTGTGTACTTTATTAGACACCAAAGAAGCAGTGAGGAGCAATGGCCACGTTGCCTCCCACCTTGGAGCTTTCCAGCTACAGAGAATAGACAGACAGACCAGCAAGTGCAGTGCAGCAGGACTAGAGACAGAGTGATACCCAGCCCAGGAGAGCAGACTGCAGACCAGACTATGGGAGTCAGAACAGGCCTCCAGAAGAGAGTAAGAAGCGTCTAAGCTGAGAGCGGAGGGGACAGACAAGTTAGATGAGGGAAAGCCCTGGGTGATGCCGAGCAGCCGGCTGTCAGGCAGACAATGGCAAGGGTGGAGTGATACACTGAGAAATGTGCCCATTTCCTGCCACTGAGAGTCCTGAAATCCCCTGAGTGATGAGAGTGACAGCCTCATAGGAGCATTTTTTTGTTGTTGTTATTCGTAAACTCCTTTCAGCCACACTGGAACTGGAAGTTTATGTAAATGAGATAATTGCCGGATGGGAGCCCCTAGAGAGTATCAAGATTGGGCTGTGTGACTGGAGGAACCGCCCATGTGATTAGAAGGTTAGAACTTTCAGCCTGAGTCCTGGGGTGAAGTGGGGGAGCTGGGGATTGAGCCATCACTAATGGCTTATGATTTCATCAGCTGTGCCTATGTATGAGGGTACTTCAGCAAGTTGATGGAGCATGCACTTAACCTGGTGGATAAGGCATCCATGTCCCATGTCAATGTGCCTGGGGTTTGATTGCTGGCTCCAGCTCCCAACTCCAGTTACCCATCAACACAGACCCTGAGCAGCACTAATGATGGCTTACGTAATAGGGTTCCTGACACCACGGGAGAGACCCAAATGCAGTTCCTGTCTCCTGGCTTTGCCTTAGCCCAGTCATGGTCATTGTGGGCATTTGAGGAGCGAACCAGTGGATGAGAACTCTCTCTATTTCTCCATCTCTTTCTCTCCTCTCTCTCTCTCTCTTTCCCTCTGCTTCTCAAATAAATATTTTTTAAAGTTTTGGGAAATGTATTTTATGATACACACTGCACATGGGATCCCCTCCTATGTGACCCCAGCGATAGGTGCTCAGTGACTCTTGAGGTAGCACATTCCATCCTTACCATCACACCAGAAAGCATTTATGTTTATGCACCAAAACACACTTACCTTTTAATTTTATGTTTCCATGGGCTTGGTGAAGTTCCCTTGTGAAGAAACTTCCAAAGGAGCCCTATAAAATGGGATTAGAAGAGCTGATGGTTGGTGAACCCAGGGAGGTCCTGGGAAGGAGGCAGGTCCAGAAAGGCTTCCTGTGTATGGGAGTTCTGTGCCCCATCCCCATACCTCGCTCTAGGCATCACTTAGATTTGGCTGTTTCTGAGTCGTGACCTTTATAGTAAACCCAAAGACTTAAGTGTTCTGCCAACTTGCTGAGCACAAGGAGGGGGTCTCGGGAACACTCTGTCTTCATAGCTGGTTGGCCTGGACTTGTGTTGGGAGGCAGTCCTGTGAGACTGTCTTCAGCCTATGGGGTACGCTGTACACTGACTCCAGGTAGTTAGTGTGAAGACTGCACTAGACTGTGGGATACCCAGTCATTTCTGGAGCGTCAGAGAATTGATTGGCATGAGGCAAAGGCTCACACATTTAGTGTCATCAATGTTGTGAGTGTGTGGCGCCGGCACACCGGGTTCTAGTCCCGGTCGGGGCGCCGGATTCTGTCCCAGTTGCCCCTCTTCCAGGCCAGCTCTCTGCTGTGGCCAGGGAGTGCAGTGGAGGATGACCCAAGTGCTTGGGCCCTGCACCACATGGGAGACCAGGATAAGTACCTGGCTCCTGCCATCGGATCAGCGTGGTGCGCCGGCTGTGGTGGCCATTGGAGGGCGAACCAATGACAAAGGAAGACCTTTCTCTCTGTCTCTCTCTCTCACTGTCCACTCTGCCTGTCAAAAAATAAATAAATAAATAAAATAAAAAAATAAATGTTGTGAGTGAAAGCCGTTCTGAAGCAGGAACCACAATGTGCCAGCTGAGGCAAAGGGGCCATATCAGGGTCAGTGTTCACATTTCATTTTATGAAGTCAAAAGAATTCTCTGGAAAATTCTGTTCTTTCCATCCCCCTTTCTTTCACACACAGATACAACTCTTGACCAAAGTTAGGTGAAGAGCTCAAAAGTTTCTGCAAAACTCTCACCAAAAATACTAGAAGACTAGATTTTTAAATGGTAGGAAAATAATAATTCATTGCAACCAAAAATAACTTCACTGTAAATTAAGAAAACCTGATGATATAGCATGTCATACTAAAAAAAAGTCATACAAAAATGTATCAGAGATATAAAAATGCATAAAATTCAGAAACTAGTCCTTCTTGTAAGAGAAAGAAGAATGGAAAGATACTTGTCAAAACACTTAGAGAATTTTCTCCTCAAATCAACAGGAAGGAATATATTTAACAGTTGCATAAGCTAGAGTCATTACCACCAAAGCCAGAATAATAAGTGCCCTATCACTAGGGTTAATAAACAGCATTGTGGGAGATCTAGCCAATGCATTAATTCAGAAGGCTTACACCCATTTAAAAAATGGAAAAAGTTATAATTACTGGAGGATATGCAAATGATTTAAAATAAATCACAAGTGCTTTTTCAGAATGCAGAGGACACAAAATAAAGTGAATGGATAGAAAAAAAGTGTATAAACAATCTATTTGGTTATTACATTTATCACCAAGAATTGAAAATATCATGAGCGGGGCCAGTGCCATGGCTCACTTGGTTAATCCTCCACCTGCGGCTTCGGCATCCCATATGGGCACTGGGTTCTAGTCCCAGTTGCTCCTCTTCCAGTCCAGTTCTCTGCCGTGGCCCTGGGAAGGCAGTGGAGGATGGCCCAAGTGCTTGGGTGCCTGCACCCCTGTGGGAGACCAGGAAGAAGCACCTGGCTCCTGGCTTCGGATTGGTGTAACTCCGGCCGTAGCAGGCATTTGGGGAGTGAACCAACGGAAGGAAGACCTTTCTCTCTGTCTCTCTCACTGTCTAACTCTATCTGTCAAATAAATAAATAAATAAAAATATAAGGAGCAGCTCCATTCCTCATCCCAACAACATCATGAAATTTGTTGAAATAATGACACATCAGAAATATATAAGACCTACATCAGGGACCAGCACTGTAGCCTCTGCCTGCCAATATTGGCATCCCAATGGGCTCTGATTCGAATCCTGGCTGCTCCAGTTCTTATCCAGCTCCCTGATCATGGCCTGGGATAGCAGAAGAAGTTGGCCAAAGTGTTTGGGCTCCTGCCATCCACATGGGAGACCCAGATGAAGCTTCTGAATCCCAGTTTTAATCTGGCCCTGCCTTGGTGATCTTTCTCTCTCTGTCTCTCTGTTTCTCTCTCTGTCTCTCTCTCCTTCTCTCTGCAACTCTACCTTTAAATAAATAAATAAATCTTTAAGGAAAAGACCTACATAAATATGTGGTACTAAGTCTTAACTAAATGGAGTAGGCTACTATATTTCTATGTAAGAAGACTTAACATTGCAAAAAATTTGAAAACTTTTAACAAAATCTATTCTAAAAATCAAAGGATTTTCTTTGTGTTTTATCAAAATAACCCTAAAGTGTACAGTAGAAAAGTAGGTGAAAATAACAAGAAAAAAACTGGAAAAAAATTAGATGGACCTATTCCTCCCTATGAAATCATGCTAGAAAGGATAATGAGTAAATCAGCATGCCACTATTTCAACCATAAATAATGAAGCAGAATAGTACCTTGTAGATTAATTATATAGAAAATATACCCAAAAAACAAATAAAGCGTATTAAAACAACAGAGAAAGAAAGTCTTATGCATCTGTTGTTGAATCAGCAAAAGTTGGGAGAATTGGTGTGGTGCAGTCCCTACTTGCTACTCGATGTCTAGTCTCACCTTCCTTAGCACCTGGGACTCAGTGTCTGTGAAAATAATATGCTATCACATTTTACAGCCTTCCTACGTCTGACTGTGGTCATAAGAACAATCCCAAACAACGAGACACAAGTGGAAATGCTGTGTGGGATTTCGAAAGACAGTGGAGCCTTTTGTTTAACAAGGGCTGAGCTTCATTCTCTATGTAAGCCATGGGGACCTTTAAACGTAAATCACACACACACACACACACAGAAAAAAAAAGGCCGGCGCTGTGGCTCAATAGGCTAATCCTCCACCTTGCGGCGCCGGCACACCGGGTTCTAGTCCCAGTCGGGGCGCTGGATTCTGTCCTGGTTGCCCCTCTTCCAGGCTAGCTTTCTGCTGTGGCCAGGGAGTGTAGTGGAGGATGGCCCAAGTGCTTGGGCCCTGCACCCCATGGGAGACCAGGAGAAGCACCTGACTCCTGCCTTCAGATCAGCGTGGTGCGCCGGCCGTGGCGGCCATTGGAGGGTGAACCAATGGCAAAGGAAGACCTTTCTCTCTGTCTCTCTCTTTCACTGTCCACTCTGCCTGCCAAAAAAAAAAAAAAAAAAAAAAAAAGTAAATCACTACTTGGATACACATGCATGCACACACACATTTATATAACTGGAAAAAGAATTAGTGTGCGGAATATGTAAAAATGCCTGTGAAATAATAATAAAAGAAAATAATGAAATATAAAATAGACAAGATCTTTGACCAAAGGAGAAACACACATATTCAATTAATATATAAAAAGACTCCCATCAATCTAGTAATCATGAAGATGCGAATTAAAACCACAGGGAGTGACCTTTTCATACTGTCAGATTGGTAAACACTCAAATACTTATCAGTTCCAAGTGTTGCTGAGGATGGTGAACTGGCCATATTTAATGGTACAAACCATTTGACAAACATTTGATGTCACCTAGACATGTGAAGAAGCACATCACTTAAAACTCAAAAGATTAGGAGCTGGTGCTGTAGCGCAGTAGGGTAAAGCCCTGGCCTGAAGTGCTGGCATCCCATATGGGCGCTGGTTCATAGTCCCAGCTGCTCCACTTCTGATCCAGCTCTCTGCTCTGGCCTGGGAAAGCAGGAGAAGATGGTCTAAGTCCTTGGGCCCTTGCGCCCACATGGGAGACCCAGAAGAAGTTCCCAGCTTCGGATCGGCGCAGCTCTGGCTGTTGCAGCCATCTGGGGAATGAACCAGCAGATGGAAGACCTCTCTCTCTGTCTCTACCTCTCTCTGTCACTCTGTCTTTCAAATAAATAAAATAAAATCTTTAAAAAATATTCAAAAGTTTCACCCTACCCTGTGAGAAGTAAGAGAAAACTCTTGAACATCTGCATCAAGGGATGGTTACAAATAGTTGTAGAAGAGGCACCCTCCAGCTTGGCTGCACAAAGTCACACCAGGAACAACCAGGATCAGCAGAATGAATAAATGTGATATATTCCTATGGAAAAGAGTAAACAATGGTGAAAATTAATTGTAGTTACAATAGAACATAGAAGATGAAATTGAAAATGTAATGTTGACTGAAAACATCAAACCGTAAAAGGATATATAGAATGGATTCTACTTATGTAAAAGTTAAAAATGGACAAAGCTCAACAATTTATACCACATGGGTAGTAATACTATGTAGAAAAGCAAAATGATTGTATTTTCTATGGGCATTTTTTTTATTTGACTGGTAGAGTTATAGACAGGGAGAGAGAAAGACAGAAAGGTCTTCCCTCTGTTGGTTCACTCCCCAAATGGCCGCTAAGGCCGGAGCTACACCCATCTGAAACCAGGAGCCAGGTGCTTCCTCCTGGTCTCCCATGTGGGTGCAGGGCCCAAACACTTGGGCCATCCTCCACTGCCTTCCCCGGGGCCACAGTAGAGAGCTGGACTGGAAGAGAAGCAACCAGGACTAGAACCCAGTGCCCACATGGGATGCTGGCGCCCCAGGTGGAGGATTAACCAAGTGAACCACGGCGCCAGCCTGGGCATTTCTTTTTTTTGCCCCCAGAGGCTCTAGAGTGGGTCTTCATCACCTAGATGATGATGATGATAATGAAAGTCATAATTAACTTCGATGAGTATCTCTTGAGAGGCTTTACTAGCGAAGGTGCTGGTCCTGTGTCTTCTCTTCACGTCCAGGGTCTCCTTTGGTGCCCCTCCCATGGCATCCAGACTAGGACTTGTTGCTCCACTGTATTCTTTCTCCATTCTCTGAGGCTTATTTCTCTTAGCCACTGCCTGAGGGTTGGGGATCCTGGGAAGTCTTAGTTTACCCACTAGCGACCTGGGAGGAGTGAGAGTTGACAAGGAGTGAAGTCACTTGTTCCACGGTTTGGGAATGGGAAGAACACAGGTTCCTGAAACAGCAGCATAATTATTGATAGAGGTTAAGTTTAGGATGACACAAAGTGCTTTCCTAGAGCTATAGGTTTCATTACAAGGGATCTCTTCTCAAATGGGGAGACTGATCCTTCTCCCAGCTGCCCTTTCCATTCTTCTGATGATATCAGGGTCTACTTTGCATATGAAAGCTCTTCCTACTGCTGCAGAGGCAGGAGTTCTAAGAAGCTTATACTAATCTTGCTTTAAATCTTAACAGTTCTAGGCTGGTGCCTTGGCTCACTAGGCTAATCCTCCACCTTGCGGCCGGCACACCAGATTCTAGTCCGGGTTGGGGCGCCGGATTCTGTCCCGGTTGCCCCTCTTCCAGGCCAGCTCTCTGCTGTGGCCAGGGAGTGCAGTGGAGGATGGCCCAAGTGCTTGGGCCCTGCACCCCATGGGAGATCAGGATAAGCACCTGGCTCCTGCCATCGGATCAGCGCGGTGCGCCGGCCGCGGCACATCAGCCGCGGCGGCCATTGGAGGGTGAAGCAACGGCAAAGGAAGACCTTTCTCTCTGTCTCTCTCTCACTGTCCACTCTCCCTGTCAAAAAAAAAAAAATCTTAACAGTTCCAGTCTTAACTTACCACTGATATGAATCAGCATCTCCTCATTTGGAAGTTCGGTCATTATCTATGTAATTGGAGTACCCCACCTTCTCCTACATCTTTGATCTTTCACCATCCCGGAGTGTTTTTCAAATATTTAAATAAATAAAATTATTTTTAGTTATTTTGAGCACATTTTATGAGTGCCTTTAATTTTTTTTTAAATCATTATTCAGGAGATAAATTTTTTTTAAAAAAAAAAGCTAGAAGAAATCAGTGGTCCTCCACTGGGGTGTGATTTTGTTTTCCAGGGGATATTGGCAATGTCTGGGGACATTTTAGGGGTGTTCTTTCTGGGATGGAGCAGGTGGAGGCCTCCCACAGATGTTGCTAAGCAGCTGACAAGCATAAGACGGGTCCTCCAGGAATGACCCAGCTATGAATGGCTGGAGGGTGGAGGGAGTGTACAGATACGGCTGGTCTGCATGCCTTTTTTTGTTTTGAATATTAAAGCTTTAAACTCAAGACAATCCACATCAGCTTCACTGCTCCTTCTTTAGACAATGGCCTTTTTTCTGTGTAGTTTGCCAAATGGGTCAAGGCTATTTATGCTTCCCAGCAGTCAAAATGTTCACTTTCCCTAGTGGAATACCATATTTGAGAACGTTCATTTGTTCCTACGCTACCTCACCTGTTGGCTTAGCTGGTAACCAAATTTAGCTACGTAACTCCCCAGGTGTCATAGAGCTAAATGGGTGTCATCGTATGTTGCTGACGAGATGTTGCACAAAGGCAAGAGGGGGTGTCATGGTCACAGCGATTGTGGATTTCACTTTTCCCTTTAAAACCTAAATATTTCATTTTATGAAGCAATCTAGTATTAATTTTGGATAATGAATGAAAAAGATTCCAATTAAAAATAACTCAAAATACACATCAGACTATGTGAACTAACTAAAGACACAATGGGAAGTGGGATTTTTATGCACATCCTGTATTGGATTGCCTTGGTTTGAGTACCAGCTCTGCTCTAGAGTCCAGCTTACCACTAATGCACACCCTAGGAGGCAGCAGGTGATGGCTCAATTATTTAGGTCTCTGCTACCGACATGGGAGACCCAGACTGACTTATTTGCTCCTGGCTTTTCCTGGCCCAGCACTGGCAATTGCAAGCATTTGGGGAGTGAATCAATGAAAAGAAAATCTCTCTGTGTCTCACTTTCAAATAAATAAAAAATTTTAAAAAGCAAAAAAAGGAATCACAATGGCTATAGAGAAACAGTTGCACTAACTTACTCTAAATATCAGTTCTCTCAAAGAACTCTTTCAAGGGGTCTGATGTCAGTGAGTTGAAAACAGTAGAGCTGAGAAGACAGCAAGGCCTTGTCTTGTGCAGGATTCTCCATCTTAAGACCTTTGCTCAGGCCATTATCATAGCAAATTATTATGGAAAAGAGTCACTGGACAACTTACAAAAACCATGTAGATTCTCAGGCTTTGCTTTCAGAGACTTAGATTAGCAGGGAGCCCAGAATGTATACCAAGCACACCCAGGAGACCTGAAGCAGGTTGGAAATCCTAGTTGATAACAACATGCTTCTATTTCTTGGCTGTAAGCTATTAGGATGCTTTCTGTTTGGTGCCTGTCCTCCAGTGCAGAGATAAGTAATAATGATTTAAAAGAAGTGATCTTGATTAACCACTGCTGTGGCAATGCTTGGCCTCAGTGCCGTCTCCTTTGCCAAGGCAAAATGAATTTAGATGTTACCTGTGGAAATGCTTTCAAAATCGTAAAGAGGAAAATAAGCCTATTTCCACGCATTCAGCAAATAGCTCATATGTTGCCTCTCACACCACGCATTGCCTACAGGCGTGACTACACAGAAAAATGCTACAGAACATCCAAATGGGACTGTACATTGTGCACTGTCATTTCAAGCCTGTAAAATAATGCAGGGTCAGCAGTCACAGACCAACGGTGCAGAGAGCCCCAGCTTCGGAGCTGTGTTGAGTCCTGGCATCCACCGAAGCAGAAGGTGGAGCTTCACTCCTGAGGGAGACCGGCACAAACATACAAGTGGGAATCAGGGGCTGGCACTGTGGTGCGGTGGGAAAGGCTGCCGCCTGCAGTGTATCCCATATGGGTGCCGGTGCGAGTCCCGCTGCTCCACTTCCAATCCAGCTCTCTGCTATGGCCTGGGAAATCAGTAAAAGATGGCCCAAGTCCTTGGGCCCTTGCACCCATGTGGGAGACCTGGAGGAAGCTTGTTATACTATTTATTTGCCAGTTACTTGCTACCTGCATGGTAGTCATCCTTTCTTTAACATTTTACAGAAGTCCTTTGGTAGATGACCATGCTGGGACTATATTGGGTATTTATACTTTTTGATGTACCCATATGTTCCTTGAAGAAAAAGAAAAAGAAATTTACATGAACCTGATTAGAGATATAAAAAGTAAAACCTGATTTAAAAAAAGAGGAGAAGCCACAGAAAGTGATTAAAAATTTCACCCAGTTTTATAATCTAACAGATTAGAATAATCACGGTATACATAGAAATTTGTTTGTGGTAAGTAATAGGGAAGGTTAGTGTGCCTTGAATTTAACAATATCCAACTAGACATTTCCCATAAGGTTTTAGAAACAAGATTGTAGATGAGATGCCATCTGTACTTTCATTGATTTTTTCCATGTCATTGTCCTGGTATGACATCACAGGTCACCTGCTTAGTCGCAAACAAAATATTTTATCACTGTAGCTACGATGAAAGGAAGATTAACATCTTTGAATTCTTCAAAATAGTGTGTTGTACATGGCAAGTTATCAGTTTGTTATATCAATGGGAAGATTGACAGAGTTTCTCAATCTCAGCCATCTTGACATTTTGAATCAATAAATTCTTTGTTGTGGAGGATATCCTATGTATTATAACATATTTATGATGTAACATACATAACATATATAAACATGTGCAACATGTTTAATAGTGTCTTGTGGTCTCTACTCACTAGACACCAATGGAATTCTCACTCCTTAAGTTGTGACAATTAAATATATCCAGACATTGCCAAATGTCCCCTGTGGAAGGAGAGGCTGCCACAAAGTCAGTCCTGCTAGAGAGCCACTGCATTTTTCAAGATGTTGGGTTAAAGATATTAATTTAGGACTCATTTCATTATAGATTATAACTCTCAGTTCCAAAAAAAAAAATGGAATGTACACAAGAAATAGCTGATGGCTAAGAACAATTTTTGAGTGTGAAATGAGATGAGCTAGGAAGTAACAAGGGAGTTTCTAGACTGGTTTCTAAGTCTATAATTCTTGTATTCCTTGTCCACAGTATCAATAAAGCAGTGTCCAGTGGAAATACGTGAACCACAAATGTAACTTTAAATTTTTAGTTGCCACACAACAACAGCAACAAGAACCTGAAGAAATTCATTTTAATATATATCTAAAATCTTACCATTCCAGTGTAATTAATAAAATTATTAGTGAGATATTTTAAAAACATTTGTTGGTTTGTATATTTAGGATTTATTCATTTATTTTTTTTTAATGTCAGAGAGACAGAGAGAAAGAGAGACAGAGAAATTTTCCATTTGCTGGTTACTCCCCAAATGGTTACAAGAACCAGGCTGGGCCAGCCTTAAGCCAAGAGTGAGGAACTCCATCTGGGTCTCCCACAGGGGAACAGGGACCCAAACACTTGAGCCATTATCTGCTGCCTTTTCCAGGAGCATGAGGCAGCCAAATTGGAAGTGGAGATGCTCAGCCCATTGTGCCAAAATACTAGACCCTTTACACTCTTTTTTTTTAAGAAGTTCTTGAAATTGCTATGAAATTTTGTCGCTCCCCGTCTTCGTGGAGGAACGACACTAAACCCTGCGTTGTTCTTTTGTCTGCTCGGCCCTCCCCGGGTTTGCTGCTGGTTCTTCCCGGGTTGGCTACTGTCCCTTCCACCTCCGTGGAAGGGTGGTTCCCCCTGCCACGTTCCCCACTTCTGCGGGGGAGCGGTACACTGCCGGCCGGCTCTCTCGGGGGCTGCACAGGTGTTCCTTCAGATAGATGTTCCCTTTAGATGTTCCTGGTGCATGTTGTCTCTCTCCTCCTTTATAGTCCTCTTCCACCAATCCCAACTCTGCTACCCACATGCCGAGTATGCTGCTCTCCTCCAATCAGGAACAGGTCCTACAGTTTATTGGTTGAACTGGAGGCAGCTGTGTAGAAGCTGTTTCCCTTCTCAGCGCCATATTGTGGGAGAGCAGATGCATAGAATAAGTCTTAATTCCAGTAACTTAGTCTAGTCCGAGTTGCTCCCCACAAATTTACACTTAGAGTCTATCTCCTTTTGGTCTATCTACCTCAAGTGCTCAATAGCCATGTGTGGCTAGTGGCAACCATAGTGGATATAGCAAGATAATTTAGTCAATTTGAATAAATATTTTCTTGTCTCTTTAATTCACATTATTATCTTTTTCACAAAGGGAGCTGTATGTGGCCTTTGGCATGTCTAGAAGTTTTTATTCATTTAATTTTTATTTTGTAACTAGGAAAAGCCACTTTTTTGCATAGAGTTCTATGACATTTGCTAAATACACAAAGTCATGTAGTCATCGTCATATACAGAGTACAAAAATTCTCATCCACCCAAATTCCTTTGTGTTGGCTTTTTGTAGTCGAGTTCTCATATATATTAAGAATAGGAGTCTCCTTTTTACCAAAAATAAATTTAAGGAAGAAAGAGAGGTGGGAAGCAAAAAGACAATTAAGGGGGATTCAACTCTTGACATGTTGGAATGATTCTTTTCAAAAGCTCATTTGCAATTATAGCTCTGCTTGACTCGAAGTCACACAAGCCCACTCGGAGAGGGGGACATGTGCTGTCCCTTCCCCCACATTCATCTGTCATTCCTCTGCAGGTTACAAGAATAGGAAGGCCTCTCCCAGAATACTCCCAATGACAGATGGCACAATTACACCAGGAGAGACCCAGAAGAGGAATGCAACCAAGGCCACCACAGGAGGGAGCCTCTCTACAACAACAGAGGCCCAAAGAGCCACTACCCCCCACCCTCATTGGATGCTATAGATTCCTTACCCTTCAACTCCTGGGCACTCAAATTTCTCTGTTTTTGTGTTCTCTTTGCTTTATTAAGGAGAGAAATGCAGAGTAACAGCCTTTCAATTCATGTGTAACTCCTGTAGTGGACAAACCTGGACTGCGGCTCTCATGAAAGTGAGAATGACCTGGGTTGTGCCAAACGCCACGAGGGCAGGTGTCCTTGGGCCAACTGACAGCAGTCGCTCTGGCTTTGCTGTGGCTCTCAGCACTTCTATTCTGTTCAAAAAGCCTGGGAAGCAGATGGGAAGAGGCATGTGGAGGCAGCTCCCTCACATACATGTCCCTATTGGTGCACAGGTTGGGAAGAGGAAGGTCACCTGTTTGCTTGATGTCATTCCAGGAACACATTCCAACTGTTCTGTCCTTAGAATCATTTTTCAGAAATAGAGTTTGGCAAGTGACTCACAAACCCACAAACATACACAGAGACAAAATACACACAGGCAAGCGCAGTACTTGTTTCACATTGTTGAAAACTTGTCTTTGCGATAAGCAATTGTAAAAATGCAGTTACGTTCTTCTGGATGTCTAATCTTTGACCTCTCCCTAGTATTCTCTACACTTAGATACTCTTCCTAATAGCTCTTTTACCTCCCTACCCCCCTCTACATAAACATATCATTCTGAAAAAAGAGCAATCACAATAACACAAGGGAAGACACTGAACCAAGGATATATATATTAATTGATCAAGTACCTTGAGTAACTACATTAAACAGTTAAAATATAAAAGCAGTTACATCAGGACAAGAAAATCCTATTCACCTCATCTCTCATTCCTTCTACAGTCTCTCAGCAAGAAGCTTATACTGGAAAACCTGGGAAAACCTAAAAGCCTGCATTTCTCTAACAACTATAGGTTAATTTTCAAGTGTACCACGCAGGTTAACATATCTTGAAAGGGAAACTAAGCTGCTTATGGTTGCTTGCTAGACAAAGAAGAGGCAGTATTGTGTTGTTACAAATTCTCATTTCCCATCTTGCAGGCCAGTTACCTAGCCCATAATAATGCCCACCCAAACCACCACGTACTCTCCTTGTGATTCAACCACATGCAAGACATCCCATGAGGACTTGGAGACCCTGAAGGATGGTAAAGCAACTCAGTGGAAGGGCCTGTATCCCCGCTTGAGCATGGAGCAGAGCCTCTACCCTCGACCCTTTAGCAAGAGATAAAACTATTTTAAGTCACCAACATCTAGAATGTTTGAGAGAGAATTTTTCATTTCCTGATCAACACAAGTATCAACCACCTGATTCCTAACTCTCCTTACCTCTGATCTCAAGGTAGGTTAGTGATGCCAGGTGCTCCTTCAGGTTAGATGTAGCTGTGGCTCATATGATATTTGACTTTTCTGAGACCAAGGCTTGTCTATTATCCTGTCTAATTTTACTATTGTATGATTCACTACTGTGTACTGTCCAATTATCCTCTGCTTGGTTTGATCTATACAGGATACAAGCAGGAAAAATTTGGATCTCCCAACATTATTGGGGTGAATACTAGTTACATACAGCAGGTAAGTAGCCTAATAGATGATTTGCTAGTAATATTAGCAACTAGTTTTCTGGAAAAATTCATATGCATATTTACCTATGTGTGTGTGTGTTTATTACTGATTTTACTTTTATTTAGGATATGTATCACACAATTACAATAACAATAAAATACACTTCATCTTTATTGCTAGTTTTATGTAACCAATCAATTCCCACAGAATGCTTTCACTGATTTTTTTAAAAGATTTTATTTTATTTATTTGAGAGGTAGAGTTAGAAAGAGAGAGGGAGAGACAGAGAAAGGTCTTCCATCCCCTGGTTCACTCCCCAAATGGCCGCAAAAGCCAGAGCTAGGCCAATCTGAAGCCAAGAGCCAGGAACCTTCCCAGAGTCTCCCACGCAGGTTCAGGGGTCCAAGCACTTGGGTCATCTTCTGCTTTCCCAAGCCATAGCAGAGAGCTGGATCAGAAGAGGAGCAGCCAGGTAAGATGAATTATCACCACATCTACTTGCGAGAGCTCTAACTCACTGCTTAAGGAGCACATGGCATGTGCTGTATTGCCATGTGCTGTCTTTTGTCAACATTCTCTTTATTTCATGAAGTTTTTAGTGGTTATGGAATGGCCATGTTAACAACTTGTTTCACAGGGTGGGTGTTGTGTCACAACAAGTTAAGCTGCCCCTTGGGATGCCCATATCCCGTATCAGTGTACTTGGGTTCAAATCCCACTTCCACTTCTAATCCATCTCCCTGGTAATGCACATTGTGGGAGACAGCAGATGGTGGCTCAAAACGTGGGTCTCTGCAACCCGTGGAGACCTGGATGGAGTTCCTGGCTCCTGACTTTGGACTGGCCCAGAACCTGTTATAGGCATTTGGGGACCTACAGATGGTCTCTCTCTCCCACTGAAATGATGCAAAATATAAATTTTAATAACATTTTATCAGAATTTAGACACCCATGACAGTAAACAAAACTCATTGTCCACCTCTGTGTTGTTGCTAACATCAAGCTTAGGTAGTCATTGGCCTGACATATTTAAAGAAAGTTTTTTCTTCATCATACTTAGCACATACAGTTAAGAAGTAGCACTGGCTCCTTTCCTTTGATTTGTTCAAGTAGGCTAAAGGCAACAATCACCCGGCCCAATGTTGGTCAAAGAGCTTCCAGAAGGAAATAAATCACTCCCCTCTTGTTTTTGTTCTTCTTTCTTTCTTTTTGTCTTTCAAGGACTCTATAGTTAAATATGCCATCTATATTTTAATAATCTCCTTACAGCAAACCGCCTTCCTTGAGCAATTTTGCTTTCTTTATATTTTAATTCTGCAATTTCAAGAGCATAGCAAAGCCCTTAATACTTTACTGCCTAAGGAATTTTTGAAGAGCTGAAGGCAAAAGCCCGTGGCTCTTCCTGCCTTTTGTGAGAGTGGAAACACTCGGAAGAGATTATGCTGGGATTGCCAGACAGGAACAAGAGTGAGGGGTGGCAATGGTGGAGCAGGGGAAACAGACTTCTTCAGCAGTGAGCTTTGTGAGACATTAGCAGAGAATGTTCAGTGTGTACAACACTTGCTTAGTAGCTTTGGGGAAAGAACTGGTTTGCATAATCCCAGAGATCATGAAGACAGAGCAGGTGCTTGTTGAGTTGCAAGGCTCCTAATGAGGGCCTTGCAGTGGAAGCAGAGAGAGGAAATGCTTCAACAGGCAGTGAAATTCTCCTGAAGGACTCTTCTCACCTTCACATGAAGATAGCTCCTACTGAGGCACAAAAAATTAATGATAGATTTTTCCTTCCTCACTAAGGATAAAAAAATTTGAACATATAAATATCCCCACCATTCTTATTTGAGATTCACAGATCGGGGCTGCACAAGCATCTGAAAAAAAGAAAACAAAGAAAAATATTTTACAGGAAAATAAAATCCTGTAGTTCAACAAAGTGTGTGCACTGGATTTATTGGAGGAAACATCTTGCAATGAAACTGCTCATACACCAAGCAGACTGCAGGATAAAACTGTTTTTAAAATCTAATTTATATTCTCAATGGATTCCATAAGATATTATATAAATGAAAAAAGAACAATTTGAGAACAAGGAAGATTACTTTCAGAGAGAAACGGTTATACTAAAAATGACAAATAGGGTGGAGGCCCTAAAGAACAGAATGAATAGGAAATCAAGACATTAAGAGAAGCAGCCTGAGACGCCATCCTCCAGCTCAGAGCAGAGCACACAAGGAGCAAATATAAGAAAAATACAAAAGGCAGGCAGGTTATGTCTAAGAGAAATAATACAAATAAAATAGGACAGTTCTTTCCCTGCATTCCCCCACAGAAAAACAGTAAGAGAAAATGTCTATTTTTTTAATGCATCTGTATATTTGAAGGTCCAAGAGTAGGGGCGTGGGAAATGGATGGCTGAGCAGAGGCTGAGCAGCCTGTGACACCCAGCAAGTGGCAAATGTCTTAAAGGCTTTCCTTTTGTCCCTAGAATTGTTGTACATCTAAACGTTATCTCAAAATATACCCAAGTTTGTTTATTTAACATCATGGGTGTCCAAGGAACATATTTCATTGAGCTTTCTGTTGTTTGCATTATTAATTGATGAGATGAGCTAAAAAGATATTTGAATGTTTAAAATATATTCTAAAAAGTTTTCAATAAACAAAAAAAAATCACTACCTTAAAAGTTAACAAAATCTGGAAGTCACCTTTGTCTTGAGGGATTGGCACTCCAGTCTACTAACATCTTAGTTGTGATAGTCCTAGTGACCAGAGACTGGAAAGAAATCCCAAGGCCTTCACAAGACGGAGCATGCTTTAGGAAACACTGCAGTTCACCTCCCCACGCATCTTGTGATTTCCCTTCCTCACCACCCAAATGGCCCCAGTGCCGTGCACTCGAGAGTGAGGGATGCAAGCTACAGTGACAATGCTCACAGGGAGTTCCAACAGGGGTTCTACTATGAGCAATGTAAAGCCTTGGATTTGATTTAAGGAGAACATAGAATAGAGCCTACAGTTGATTGGAAAAGTAGAAGCACATTCTGTCCAGAGGGAAGCATCTTTATTGAATATCTTAAATAGTTTTGGCAAATATTTTTCTGTATGCACCATAGCACAAAGCCAAAAATAAACTAACTTCCCAATAAAATTAGTTTTCTTGAGCAAATCCATCAAAATCAAACACAACCAAATGCCCTAAAATGTTCCAAATATTGACACTATTAGACACAGACTACAACAACTGGATTATGTATAAATAGTAGACAAAGGTATCTGCACAAAACAAAGACATAAAAGTGCAAAATTACATATCTGAAAAATCAGATTAATGTTCAGGAAATTAACTTACTTTTAGAAAAATAGATATTTAACATCAAATTAGACACAACAAAAAAGAGAATTACTAATGTGAAAGATAAATTGGAATAAACTGTATAGGACAGAAAAACAAAACTAGGGATAGCACAGAAGAGAGAATCAGAGTCATAGAAAATAGAGTGATAACTTTTAGTAACTATAGAACTGGAATTCAAGAAGAAAAAATTCAGTGAGAAGCAGGATGGGTCCAGTGTCGAGGAGTACCAGGTGAATCAGATGCATGAGATGCCAGCCTCATATATGGTTGTTAGTCATGTCCAAACACTTAATCCTATTTACATGATCATTTTAAACACTGAATCCTATCCATATGATAACTTTAACATTTAAAATGCTAATTTTATGCCCCCTTCTTAAGAGAACTTGTGGTCTCATGGCATGTTTTTAAACTGTACCCTTATAAGTAAGTCTGTATGAACTCATACAGAATTATACAGCTATACAGTTACAAACTTCATACACTTCCTAATTACAACTTTAGGAACATGGTGATTCTTCCCACCGTGCCCACACTATAACCTTCATTCCTGCACCTCTTTCTTCTCTCTCTCTTATTTTTTTAATCTGATGTATTTTCAGTTAGTTTATACACATATGATTAACTCTATGTTAAGAAAAGAGTTCAACAAATAGAGAAAAAAAAACTGTTCGTCAACAGTAGAGACAAGGGCTGTTCAGTATTTGTTTCTCAAAGTCAATTTCACTTCTACAGATTTCCTTTTAGGTCCTCTATTAGTTATCATGGATCAGGAAGAACATGTCGTATTTGAACCTTTAGGACTGGCTTATTTCACTAAGTATGCTGTTTTGCAGATTCATCCATTTTGTTGCAAATGACCGTATTTCATTTTTTTAAATCACTGTGTAGAGTTCCATGGTGTACATATCCTATAATTTCTTCATCCAGTCTTCAGTTGATGGGCATTTGGGTTGAAGCTATGTCTTAGCTATTGTGAAATGAGCTGCAATATAAATGGGGGTACAGATAACTCTTTCACATGCTGATTTCATTTCCTTTGGTAAATTTCCAGGAGTGGAATGGCTGGGTCTATATTCAGATTTCTGAGGTATCTCCATATTATCTACCACAGTGGCTTTACCAGTTTACATTTCTACCACCGGTGGTTTAGGGTACCTTTTCCCCCCACATCCTCACCAGCATTTGTTGTTTGTTGATTTCCATATGAAAGCCAGTCTAACGGAGGTGAGGTAAAACCTCATTGGGGTTTTGATTTGAATTTCCCGATGGCTACTGATCCTGAGCATTTTTTCATATGTGTGTTGGCCATTTGGATTTCTTCTTTTGAAAAATGTCTGTTTAAGCTTAGCCTATTTCTTAACTGGGTTGTTTGTTTTGTTGCCGTTGAGTTTTTGATCACCTTATATATTCTGGTTATTAATCTTTTATCAGTTGTATATTTTCTCCTATTCCATTGGTTGCCTCTTCACTTTGCTGATTGTTTCTTTTGCAGTACAGAATCTTCTCAATTTGATAGAATCCCATTTGTCAATTTTGGCTTTGATTGCCTATGCTTCTGGGGTACATTCCAAGAATGCTTTGTTTATGCCAATGTCTTGCAGGGTTTCCCCAGTGTTCTCTAATAATTTGATTGCATCTGGTCATAGATTTAGTTCTTTAATCCATTTTGAATGGATTTTTGTGTGAAGTGTAAAGTATGGGTCTTGCTTCATACTTCTGCATGTGGCAATCCAGTTTTCCCAACACCATTTGTTGAAGAAACGGTTTTTGCTCCAGGGATTGATTTAGCTCTTTGTCAAATATAAGTTAGTTGTAGATGCTTGGATTGATTTCTGGGGATTCTGTTCTGTTCCATTGGTCTCCATACGATTTTGTACCACTACTAGGCTGTTTTGATTTTAACTGCCCTGTAGTGTGTCTTGAAATCTGTTATTGTGATGCCTCCAGCTTTGTTTTTGTTGTATAAGATTGCTTTAGCTATTCAGTGTCTCCTGTGTTTCCATATGAATTTCAGCATCATTTTTCTACATCTGAGAAGAATTTCCATGTATTTTGATTGGCATCACATTGAATCTGTGAATTGCTTCTGTAATATGAACATTTTTTAAACAAAGATTTCTTTATTTATTTGAAAGGCAGAATTACAAAGAGGCAGAGGCAGAGAGAGAGAGAGAGAGAGAGAGAGATCTTCCATCCACTGGTTCACTCCCCAGATGGCTGCATAAGCCAGAGCTTCACTGATCTGAAGCCAGGAGCCGGAACTTCCTCCGGACCTCCCACATGAGTGCAGGGGCCCAAGGACTTGGGCCAACCTCTATTGCTTTCACAGGTCATAGCAGAGAACTGAGCTGGATCACAGTGGAGCAGCTGGGACTCAAACCTGCTCCCATATGGAATACTGGAACTGTAGGAGGCAGCTTTACCCACTACATCACAGCACCAGCTCCAGTATGGACGTTTTGATGATCTTGATTCTTCCAATCCATGAACATGGGAGATTTTTCCATTTTTTTAGTATCTTCTTTTTTTTTTCTTTAATGTTTTGTAATTCTCATCATAGAGATCCTTGACATCCTAGATTTATTCCAAGGTATTTGATTATTTTTGTAGCTATTTTGAATGGGATTGATCTTAGAAGTCCTTTCTCTGTCGTAGCATTTTCTGTATGTACAAAGGCTATTGATTTTTTTTTTTGGATTGATTTTATATACTGCTACTTTACCAAACTCTTCTATGAGTTCCAATAGTTTCTTGGTGAAGTCTTTTGGATACCCTATATATAGAATCATGTCAACTGCAAATAGGAATAGTTTGACTTTCTCCTTCCCAATTTGTATCCATTTGATTTCTTTTTCTTGCCTAATAGCTCTGGCTAAAACTTTCAGGACTATATTGAATAGAAATGGTGAGAGTGCACATCTTTGTCTGGTTCTGGATCTCAGTTGGAATGCTTCCAACTTTTCCCCATTCAGTAGGATGATAGCTGTGGGTTTGTCATAAATTGCTTTGATTGTATTGAGGAATGTTCTTTCTGTACCCAGTTTACTTAGAATTTTCATCATGAAAGGATCTTGGATTTTATCAAATGCCTTCTCTGCATCTAATGAGATAATCATATGGTTTTTGTTCTTCAGTTTGTTAATGTGATGTATCACATTGACTTACTTGTGAATTGAACTATCCCTGCACTCCAAGGATAAATCCCACTTGGTCAGGGTGGGTTATCTTTCTGATGTGTTGTTGTATATGGCTAATATTTTGTTGAGGATTTTTGTGTCTATGTTCAACAGGGATATTAGTCTATGGTTTTCTTTCTTTGCTGCATCTTTTCCAGGTTTGGGTGTTAAGGTGATGTAGGTTGTAGAAGGAGATTGGGAGGATTCCCTCATTTTTAATTGTTTTGAATAGATTGAGAAGAATTGGAGTTAGTTCTTCTTTAAATATCTGGTAGAATTCAGCAGTGAAGCTACTGGTCCTGGGGTTTTCTTTGTTGGGAGGGTCTTTATTACTGATTCAATTTCAGTCTTGGTTATTGGTCTTCTTAGGTTTTCTATGTCTTCATGGCTCAGTTTAGGTAGGTTGGATATGTCCAGGAATCTGTTGATTGCTTCTAGATTCCCTGTTTTGTTGGCATACTGCTCTTTGTAATAATTTCTGATGGACTTTTTATTTCTGTGGTGTCTAGTGTTACATTTCCTTTTTCATCTGTAATTTTATTTAACTGATTTTCTGTATTGTATTTTTGTTTCAATTTTGTTTATTTCTTCTCTAATTTTAATTATTTATTACTTACTTCTAGTTTGGATTTAGTTCACTGTTGATGTTCTAGATCCTTGAGATGCATTGATAACTCATTTATTTGATACCTTTCCAGTTTCTTCATGTAGACACCATTTGCTATTAACTTCCCTCTTAACACCGTTTTTAGGTATTCCATAGTTGTTTTTTTTTTTTTTCTGACAGGCAGAGTGGACAGTGAGAGAGAGAGACAGAGAGAAAGGTCTTCCTTTTGCCATTGGTTCACCCTCCAATGGCCGCCGCGGCTGGCGTGCTGTGGCCTGTGCACCGCGCTGATTTGATGGCAGGAGCCAGGTACTTATCCTGGTCTCCCATGGGGTGCAGGGCCCAAGTAGCTGGGCCATCCTCCACTGTACTCCCTGGCCACAGCAGAGAGCTGGCCTGGAAGAGGGGCAACTGGGACAGAATCCAGCACCCTGACCGGGACAAGAACCTGGTATGCCGGCGCCTCAAGGCGGAGGATTAGCCTAGTGAGCTGTGGGTTTTGACATAATGTATTGTCATCTTCATTTGTTTCCAGAAATTTTTTTATTTTTCATTTTATTTTTTTCTAATAATCCACTGTTCATTCAGAGGCATATTGTTCAGTCTATGTATGTTTATGTGTTTATGTATGTTATAGAGATTCTTGAGTTGTTGATTTCTAGTTTCATTCCATTGTGGTCTGAGAAGGTGCATGTAATGATTTCCGTTTTTTTGAATTTGCTGAGACTTGCTTTACTGCCTGGAATGTGGTCTATCCTGGAGAGTGGTGCATGGACTGATGTGAAGAATGTGTATTCTGCTTCTGTGGGATGAAAGGTTCTGTAGATATCCATTAGTTCCATTTGGTTCACAGTGTCAATTAACTTTGTTGTTTCCTGATTGATTTTCTGCCTGGTTGATCTGTCCATTGATGAACATGGGGTATTGATGTCTCCTGTTACTATTGTATTGGAGTCTATGTCTCCCTTTTGGTCCGTTAACATTTTTATGTAGCCAGGTACCCCATAATTTGGTTCATAAACATTTATTGTAGTCACATCTTCCTGTTGGATTGATCCCTTAATCATTACATAATGCCTTTCTTCATCTCTTTTAACAGTTTTTATGTTAAAGTGTATTTTGTCTGATATTAGGATGGCAACACAGCTCTTTTTGTTTTCTATTAGCACGGAATATCTTTTACCATCCTTTCACTTTCAGTCTGCATGTATCTTTGTTGGTGAGATCTGCTTCTTGTAAGCAGTAAATATATAGATCTTATTTTTCAATCCATTCAGCCAGTCTGTATCTTTTAACTGGAGAATTGAGGCCATTTACATTTGTTTTTAAAAAAGATTTGTTTATTAGTTTGAAAGTCAGATTTACACAGAGAGAGGAGAGGCAGAGAGAGAGAGAGGTCTTTCATCCATTGGTTCACTCCCCAATTGGCCTCAATGGCCAGAACTGTGCCAATCTGAAGCCAGGGGTCAGGAGCTTCCTCCGGGTCTCCCACATGGGTGAGGGGTCCAAGGACTTGGGCCATCTTCCACTGCTTTCCCAGGCCATAGTAGAGGGCTGGATAGGAAGAGGAGCAGCTGGGTCTTGAACCGGTGCCCATATGGGATGCTGGCGCTTCAGGCCAGAGCATTAACCAGCTGCACCATAGCACCAGCCCCAAGGCCATTTATATTCAAGGTGACTATTGATAAGTAATTACGTGGCCCTACCACTTTTCTGTAAATATTCCTATTGTTTACTTTGGATTTCTTTTGTATTTCTATTGGTGGTTTTTCTGCCTTCTCATCCTTTCATAGTGATTGCTATCTTTCTGTGTTTCTGTGTGTAGCACATCCTGAAACATCTGTAACACTTCTGTCAACAAATTCTTTCACTATCTGCTTGTTATGGAAGGTTTTTATTTCACCTTCATTCATAAATGCAAGCTTTGTGGTTACAGTATTCTGGGTTGACAGTTTTTTTTTTTTTCTTTTAAGAATTGAACTATATCTCGCCATTCCCTTCTGGCCTGTAGGGTTTCTGATAAGTCCGCTGTGAGGCTAATTGGAGATCCTCTGAAAGTGATCTGTCACTTCTCTCATGCCCATTTTAGAATCTTTTCTTTATGTTTTACTGTGAAAAGTTTGACTACAATGTGTCATGGTGAGTGTCTTCTCTGGTCATGTCTGCTAGGAGTTATGTGTGCTTCCTTTCTTGAACATCCCTTTCTTTCTCCAAATTGGGGGAATTTTCTTTAATTATTTCATTGAATAAACTTTCTATTCACTTCTCTTTTTTCACTCTTTCAGGAAGTCCTTACACCCATCTTTTGAATCATTTCATAGTATTGTATACATCTCCAACACTGTTTTAAAGTTTTCTATTTTCTTTTTTTTTCTTTTCCTGTTTGACTATAAGATTTCCAAAGATTTGTCTTCTAGTTTGGGTATTTTTTCTTCTGCCTCATCAAATCTGCTAAGACTTTCCACTGCATTTTTTTAATTTGGTACATTGAATTCTTCATTTCCAAAATTTCATTTTGCTTTCTCTTTATATTCTCAATTTCCTGGGAAAAATTTTCATTCATGTTATGTATGGTTTCCTTTAGATTGCGGATTTGCTTCTGATTTTTTGAGTAATCCTATAATTAATGTTCTGAATTCCATTTCTGGTATTTCCTCCATCTCTTCATCTTCACATTCTAATAGTGAGATGTTGTGTTCCTCTGGGGGTTTCATAGTGGCTTCCTTATTCTTATTTCTTGAATTTCAACTCTTGTTTTTCATCATTTGTGGGGTTGATTGGTTTATATTTTTGAGGTTATGCTTCTGTGGCTTCATGGAATGTCTACCCTTTTCAGGAATACTAGGAGGCATGTGGTGGATGTGGCCCCGGGAGGCTCTGGTTAATGCTCAAGGGTGGGTCTAGTTTCCAGGGTGACACCTGTGTTGGGCATGGTAGAACTCCAAAGCCAGCTATGCCCTACACCTTTTTGTGTAGCTATAAAGACCCCTGGCTCTTAGCATAGAGGGCTCCCACAGATGGTGACACCAGAGGGCGCTCCTCAGTTGCCTGGCCACCTTCCCCCTGTGCTCTGAGGCAGAGGCAGAGGCAGAGAAGGAAGGAATTCTATCCACTGGCTCACTCCACAGATGGTCACAATGACTGGAGCTGTGCCGATCTGAAGCCAGGAGCTTCTTCCAGATCTCCCATGCAGGTGCAGGGGCCCAAGGACTTGGGCCATCTTCTACTGCTTTCCCAGGCCATAGCAGAGAGCTGGATTGGAAGTGGAGCAGCTGGGACATGAACAGGCGCCCATATGGGATGCCGTCACTGCAGGTGGTAGCTTTACCTGCTCCGCCACAGTGCTGGCCTCATTTGTGCCTCAATTTTGGTAAATTATGTTTCCAGCAATCTGTTCCATTTGTTTGCATATAGTTGTTTGTAATAATTTCTAATGATTCTTTCTCTTTCTGTGGTATCAGTTCTAACTGATTTGGGTCTTCTCCCTTTTCTCTTGGTTAGTTGAGCCAATGGTTTATCAATTTTGCTTATTTTTTTCACCTCTTCATTTCATGGATCTTTTGTATAGTTTTCTAAATTTCTATTTTGGGGGGCCTGTGCTGTGATATAGATGGTTAAGCCTCCCCCTGCAGCACCAGCATCCCCTATGGGCGCTAGTTTAAGTCCCAGTTTCCATTTCTGATCCAGATCCCTGCTAATGCTCCTGGGAAAGCAGTAGAATATGGCCCAAATACTTGGGCCCCTGTATCCATGTAGGTGACCTGAAAGAAGCTCCAGGCTCCTGGCTTAAGATCAGCCCAGTTCTGGCCTTGCAGCCATTTGAGGGGGGTGAGCCAGCAGAGGGAAGATCTTTTTCTCTTGCTCTCCTTCTCTCTGTGTTTTTCTCCCTTTCAAATAAATAAAAAAAAATTTTTTTTAATTTCTATTTTGTTTATAACTTCTTTAACTTTTATTATTTCTTCCATTTTAATTTTGGGTTTGGTTTGTCCTTGTTTTCCTAGGTCCTTGAGATACACTGTTAGATCATTCATTTGATGCCTTTCTGATTTTTTTAATGTAGGAAGTTGTTTCTATAAACATTCTGTATCCCAGAAGTTTTGGTATGTTGTGTTGTCATTTTCATTTATTTCAAGGAATTTTTCAATTTCTTTTGATTTCTTCTATAATCCACTATTCATTCCAGAGCATTGTGTTCAGTTTCCATGTGTTTGTATATTTTCTAGACTCTTGTTAATTTCCAGTTTCATTCCATTGTGGTCAGAAAGGATACATGATACAATTTCAAATTTTTTGAATTTGCTGAGACTTGTTTGATGTCTTAGTTCATGATCTATCCAAGGAATGTTCCATGCACTGATGAAGAGGATGTGTATTCTATAGCTGTGGAATAAAATGTTCTGTACATATGTATCAGGTCCATTTGATCTATAGTGTAGGTCAGCTCTGTTGCTTCTATTGATTGTTTTTGCCAGGTTGATCTGTCCATTAATGCAACTGGGATGTTAAACTCCCCCATTATTATTGTTTTGGAGCTTATGTCTCCATTTAGATGAATAATTTTTGTTTTATAAAATTGGGTGTCCTAGCATTGGGTGCATATACATTTACTATAGTCACATCTTTGTATTGAATTGATCCTTTAATCATTACATAATGACCTTTTCTATCTCTTCTACCTTTGTCTTAAAGTCTATTTTATCTGATATGAATATAGCTACTCTGGCTTGCTTTTGATTTCCATTTGCATGGAATATCTTTTTCTATCCATCATTTTCAGTCTGTATGTATCTTTGTTAGTGAAGTGTGTTTCTTATAGGCGGTATATAAATGAGTCTTGTTTTTATCTACTCAGCCAGACTGTATCTTTAAATTAGAGAATACAATCCATTTATATTCAAGGTTATTATTGGTAAGTAATGACTTGGTCTTGCCATTTTTTCATAAATGTTCTCATTGTTGGCTTTGAATATCCTTTGTTCGCTTACTAGGAGGTTCTCTGCCTTCACGTTCTCTCATGATGCCAGTTGTATTTCTGTTTCTTAATGCAGTGCATCCTTAATTATCATCCGTAAGGCTGGCCAGATGGTGATGAATTCTGTCAGTTTTCGCTTGTTTCTGAGGGTCTTTAATTTATAAATGAGAGCTTCATTGGGTAAAGCATTCTGGTTTAGATTTTTTTTTCTTTTAGGACTTGAACTATATCTCTTCATTCCACTAGGCCTGTAGGATTGTTTTTGAGAAATTTTCTGTTAATCTGATTGGAGTTCCTTTAGAGGTGGTCTGTTTTTTCTCTCTTGCAGATTTTAGGATATTCTGTTCATGTTTTACTTTTGAAAGTTTGACTATAATGTGTGATGATGCAGATCTTTTGTGATCATGCCTATTTGGGGTTTCATGAACTCCCTGCTTTTGGATGTATGTGTCTTTCCCCAGAAAGGAAACATTTTTGCTGTTATTTCATTGGATAGATTTTCTAAGCCAATCTTTTTTCCATACCTTTATGAACTCATACAATTTCCTTATTTGGTAGCTTGATGGTATCCCATAGATCCCAAACACTATTTTTGGCCTTTCTAATTGTTTCTTCTGCTTCTGCTTCTACTTCTTTTTTATTTTGTCTGACTGAGATATTCCAAAAGACCTGCCTCCTTGATTGGATACTTTTTCTTCTGCTTCACCAATCTGTTCTTAAGGCTTTTCACCATATTTTTAACTTGACTTATTGAATACTTCATTTCTAATATTTCTGTTTTTCAATATTTCCTTCTCTTTGCTGAATTTTTCATCCATGCCATGTGCTGACTTCCTAATTTCATTTAGCTGCTTCTCTGTGTTTTTGAATAGTCTTACAATCATTATTTTGAATTATTTTTCAGGCATTTCATTAATCTCTTCTTCTTCAGAGTCCATTATTAACATATTATTGCATTTCTACTGGGGAGTCCTGATGCCTCCCTTCTTCATGTTTCTTGTGTTTCTACACTGATTTTTGTACTGCTGGAGGATCTCTTGTTTCCATCTCTCCTAGAGGATTTTTCTTTTTCTTTTTAAATTTATTTGAAAGGTAGATTTATATACAGTGAGAGAGAGAAAGAGAGAGAGAGAGAGGTCTTCCTTCCATTGGTTCACTTCCCAAATGGCCGCTACAACTGGCACGCTGCGCCGATCCGAAGCCAGGAGCAAGGTGCTTCCTCTTGGTCTCCCATGCGGGTGCAGGGCCCACGCACTTGGGCCATCCTCCACTGCCTTCCTGGGCCACAGCAGAGAGCTAGACTGGAAGAGGAGCAGCCGGGACTAGAACCCAGTGCCCATATGGGATGCCGGTGCCACAGGTGGAGGATTAACCAAGCAAGCTACAGCGCCGACCCCCTCTTTTTTTTTAACTGAAGGCCTTATTCCTGGAAATGTGCCTCTGGGGCTTGGAAAGGTGCCTAAGGCTTACACTTGTACTCCAGATGTGTGTGTGTGTGGTGGTGTGGGGGCAGGGAGCTCTGGCCACCATTTGTGGGTGGGGCAAGAGTCCAGAGGGACACCCAAAATGGGCAAGGTCCTTCTTTTGTTTTTCTGGGATCTTTCCATGGCTGAGGTCAGTGCAGCTTCTCACTGTTGCATTTGCATGGTTTCTGTGGTACCCTGTGTCCTGAGGTGAGAGGAGGTAAGGGAGCCGAAGAGGCCAAGTCACCTGTGTGGTCTTGCAACAGTGGAATAGTCTCCCAGTTTTTCACTGTGGCACCTGGAACCCAAATCTCCATTAAATATTTGTGGAGACTAAAAGTTAATACCTGAGTGATATAATTATAGATCAGTGCTTTCTAGAGTTTCTGAAATGATGGGTGACTTTAGTAATGGCACAATCGCATAAACAATAAAGCTATTGGATTCTTCCACAGAAATCTTTATAGGTTTTAATATATAATTTTTAAGATTATATTTTAGTAAGTGTTTTCACAAAAGCATATATGTGTATTTAGAAACATGTATTAATCTGCACATGTGCAGAAAAACTGAGTTTTATATATATATATGAGTTTGCATATAAATGAGTTTATGTAGATGATATAGAAATGTATCTCACAGAGTTGTAAAGATATTAAAAATAATCTTGCTTCCTTCAAAAATATAAAGATATCTGTGTGGCCTGTGGTCATTTTAAACCTATTTATGTGTTAATTTTCATGTTAATCAGCTGATTTGCTTGGAATGGCAGAGAAGCAGGGACTGATTGGATATTAAAGCCAGAGGAAACTTAGAGCTGTTTCAGCCCCCTGCCAGGAAAATGATTAATTTATGATCATTATGAGAGGTGACTAAGGAAATCAAGCCCAATTTTGTTAACAGGTGTATCTGGGGAGCAATTATATCCGAGCCAGAAGCCAATTGCAAGTTCATTCTTTCCCAAGCTAAGTTTCATGTTCAGATCCTTTGCTTTGCTTATACAATGCCAAATCTAAACTGGCAATTGAATCATTTTAGTCAATATGTCAAAATATTATTCATTTAGTTGGTCAACATGATACTAAATTGTCAAATTAATGGCATTTTTCTCTGTCCTAAATTAGACAGATGTTTTGGGATTTACAGGGATGTGCATTTCCATGTGTGATGTTTAGGGCTTTCACCTTCAAATGTCGCATACCCCAAAGTATTATTTAAGATAAACTTAACTCATATATAATCCATGCTGGAAAAGCAATTAGGCAATTTGAAATAGACTGAAGACGAATCTAATCACGAAACACAAAATGATAGTTTATAAAATGAGGGAATATTTCATGACCTTGAGACAGGCAAACATTTTCTTAACAGGCCACGAGAAACATTAATCATAAAGGAATAGTCAATAAGCTGAAACCTCTGCATTGAAAGACACTATTTAGAGAGTGGAAAGAAACACCAGAAAAGACAATTGCAATATTTTCAATGAAAAGGAATTTAAATCCAAAATATTTTAAGAATCATTCAACAACTTCAGTCTTCAAACAATGAAAGCTAAAGCTAAACTGAACTCCTATTCTGTACCCAGCAGCATGTGTGGCATTGAATTACCAGACATGAACAAGTGTTGGTGAGAATGTAGAACAGTAGGAATGCTTGTACATTGTTCATGGGAGTACAGGTTAATATGGTGCTTTATAGTTGTTCCTACAAAAGCTAAACATGGGTATGCCCTGCAACCCAGAATCCCATTCTATATGTGCTTACACATATATGACAAAAGACATTTATAAAAATCTTCATAGCAACAGTATTTATAATAATTCCATTCTGGAAGCAACTTCGATGTACTGAAGTAGTAAAGACAGATAAATTATGGCATAGTTGTGTAATGCAGTACTATAAGGCATTGAATGGATGAACTTCTGTTATAGCCAATGCTTGGATAAATCTCACAAAGTTTGTTAAGAAAATAAACCAAAACCAAAATCAGATACAGATGGGTTTTATTTATATAAATTTCACAAATAAACAAAAGTAATTTATAGCAATTGAAGCTTGAAGAAAGATTCACTTTTTTTTAATAAAGATGTATTTATTTATTTGAACAGCAAGATTACAGAGAGAGAAATTGAGATCTTCTATCCATTCCCCAAATGATAACTGCTGGGAATGGGCCATGTGAAAGCCAGGAGCATGGAACTCCATCCGGGTCTCCCACATGCGTGGCAGGGGCCCAAGTACCCGGGGCTTTTCCTGGGCTCATTAGAAAGGAGCTGGATTGGAAATGAGGCAGCTGGGACTAGAACTGGCGGCCATACAGGATGCTGGTGCTGCAGGCGGTTTAACTGACTGCACCACACACCAGACCCTAAAAATTGCGTTTTTAAAAAAATTGCTAATTTTTCTTTGAATAGTGCTTCTTGCAAGTTCAACCCTGCACTTTCCTGGTTTGGCAGTCTCCTCTCAGTGAGAGCTTGGTCAGTCCTTAGTGAAAAGTTTCCCCGACCTTCTTGACCTTCCTGTGGGCTCAGGCAGTGGCTTGCCAGTCCTGCCAATGCCCTGGGCATCTCCAAGTCACCTTTCTGGAGGACATTTTGCTTTTCTATTGCTGAATCCCACACCTTTGGCAATCTTTGCTCCCTCAGTTTAGCAAAGCCACAGCCTTCTGCAGCCTCCTTGGGAAGAGGTCCTCACTGGTTCACCCTTTTACGGCTGCTTATCACCCCATTGTGTAATTATATCACACTTTGTTGTTTCAGAGAGAGAGAGAGAGAGAGAGAAAGAGAGAAATCCACCCTCCGTCCTCTGGTTCACTCCCCAGTGGCCACAACAGCTAGAGCTGGGCCAATCCAAAGCCAGGAGCTAGCAGCCTCCTCCAGACTCCCAGTGTGGGTGCAGGTGCCAAGCACTTGGACCATCTTCCGCTGTTCACCCAGGCCCGTTAGCAGGGAGCTGAACTGGAAGCAACACAGCTGGGACTCAAACCAGTGCCCATAGGGATGCTGGTGCTGCAGCTCGACTTGCTGTCTCACAGTGCCAGCCCTCATTTTTCTTCTGATGGACTCTGTATTGTTTACAGTTTGGAACTGATGGAAATAGTGCTGCCATGAAAGTTCTTGCAATGCATGTCTCTTGGTGACTTATGTAAGAATTCTTTGGGGGCCGATGCTATGGTACAGTGGGTCAATCCACTGCTGGCATCCCATTTGGGCAACGGTCTGTGTCCTGGCTGCTCCACTTCTGATCCAACTGCCCGCCTATGGCCAGGAAAACCAACAAAAGGTGGCCCGAATACTTGGGCCCCTGCCATCCACATGCAAGACCCAGAAGAAGTTCCTAGTTCCTGGTCTTGGCCTAACCCAGCCCTGGCCACTGTGGCCACCTGAGGTGTGAACCAGTGGATGGAAGATCCTTCCCTATCTCTCCCTTTCTCTCTATGTAACTCTTCCCTTCAAACAAACATAATAATAAAAAAAGAATTTTTGGTAGCTATATATTTTTTTATTTTATTTATTTATTTTTTAAATATTTATTTATTTATTTGAAAGTCAGAGTTACGCACAGAGAAGGAGAGGCAGAGAGAGAGAGAGAGAGAAAGAGAGAGAGAGAGAGAGAGAGAGAGAGAGACTTCTATCCACTGGTTCACTCCCCAGTTGGCCGCAAAGGCCAGAAGCCAGGAGCCAGGAGCTTCTTCCAGGTCTCCCATATGGGTGCAGGGGCCCAAGGATTTGGCCCATCTTCCACTGCTTTCCCAGGCCATAGCAGAGAGTTGGATCAGAAGTGGAGCAGCTGGGACTCTAACTGGTACCCATATGGGATGCCGGCACTGCAGGCGGTGGCTTTACCCTCTATGCCACAGCACCAACCCCTATTTTTTTAAAGATTTATTTCTTTGAAAGTCTGAGTTACAGAGATAGAGGGATATACAGAGAGGAGAGAGAGAGAGAGAGAGGGATAGAGAGAGAGAGATCCATCCACTGGTTTACTCCCTAGGGGGTCCCAAAGGCCAAGGCTAGCCCAGACCAAAGCCAAGAGCTTCATCCAGGTCTCCCATGTGGTGCAGGGGCCCAAACACCTAGGACATCCTTTGCTGTCCTTCCTGGCCATCAGCAGGACAAGACTAGAAAGCAATAGGAAAGGACATGAAAGATCTTTGGTATGTGGAGCTACTGATGCTCTGATTCCTGGTTGGGTTGCTGGTTACATGGGTATGTTCCCCTTATTTTAAAAAAAATTGGATTTTTATACCCATGAATTGTGCACTGCTCTTCTGAATTATGCATCAATTAAAAAATCCACAAGCAAAGAAACACAGATAATAGAACCAGGGACATTATATGTTTGGTCATAATACAAACCGCTTACAGGCATGACTCTCCTAAAACACATAACCCACATATGGCTTAGATTTATGCAACTCATTAATGATGGAGCCCAGGAAAAGGTAAGATGGGTTCAAAGAAGAATTAGAAGTTATAAAATCCACCAGGAAAGCCATACTGAATTCATTTTCTGAGTTAGAGACAAAACCACTTAATGTCAGACAGTAATAAAAACTAGCTTTTGTGATGATCTCTTTTATCAAACTAAAATATGCTCCATCATGGACAGCACACAGAGCTACCCTCTGCAGGTCACATGCTATTGGGTATTGGACAGCTCATCTGCAAGGACTGAGTGTGCTGAAGGAAGTAGGTTGTGAAGGACTAGTAAATAAATATTTAAGTACTTGGAACTACTCTAGGAAGTCAACGATACAAAAGTTGAACTTTGGTAACCATGGCTTCATATTAAAAATTTGCTGTAATTTCTGTGGCCTGCTTCCAGTACAGCTAAATTAATGGATTTTACAAAATAAATGGTCCATGGTAGGAGAGCACAGAAGAAAATGAACAGCCCAGTTGATGTTAGCGTTTTGAGGTTAACATTGGGAGTTTAAGCTCCTCATGAATAAACATGAAGGTATTGACACGTTTTGACTTGCTGCTTTGCTGAGAAGTAAATGTGCATCAACATGTAGGCTGTGAGGCTGCTGTGAGGCCAAGTCACCGGCAGGGCAACCAAGTCCCCCACAGCTCATTCAATTCTCGGTACTCATGCTCGTCTTCATGAAAGCCCAAAGAGGTTTTATATCATTAAGTTTGCTTTAATTGTAACATTATGTTTACCCTCTTTTTTTTCAGTAAACATAAATTTCCAAAGTACAGTTTATGGATTACAATGGGGTCTCAAACCATAGTCCACTCAGTAGTCAGCAGACAGACGTGGAGTCCTTTCAATGATTCCGAATGCTGAGTGATGGAAGTTAGTATGCATTTTGGATACATCTTGATGGTAGAGGATGATTTCCTGATGGATTTTAAATGTGTGAAGGGGAGGAGTGATATTAATCATGGATTGATTATAGTTAATAATTATTGAATTAATAATTCTATATGTTTATCTTAAAAATTATCGATAATTGTTATTATTTATTAATAATATTTAATAATTATGGATTAATAATTCCAGGCTTTTCTTTTAAGAAATTAGAAGGATGGCTTTGTAATCAACCAAATGGTAAATAAAAATGGGAAAATCAGACTTACATGGTGGGGATGATAGGGCTGCAATTTTGCACTTACTTGTTAGACTGATAACACTAATGCCTATTAGGTATCCAAGGTGGAGATACTGAGAAAGCAGATGTGTATGTGAACCTCAAATTTGGGAATTTGAGATGTGAAGGTATGCACACGAGGGTCTGTAAAACTCACAGGACTAGATGAGGTTGCCAGTAGGTGGATATGATAGAGAAAAGGACTGCGTGAGTATTGCACCCTGGGGAACTCCAAAGTTTAGACGTCTGGAATATAAGGAGAAAGAATGTAAAAGAAATCAAGATAGAGAGACTAGAGAGGTAGCAGGAGAACCAACTGGGGATGGGGGAAGTTATCTGCTGGGAGAGATGATGGGGAAAAGGCAGTGGAGGTTTGAAGAGAGAAAAGGTGCAAAATAGTCATCCAGGAGAGGGGATCATGACCTGGTATAGCTGGTGACAAAGAGAGACGAGAACTCGTGAAGAGCACATATGGTCATGGACCATGGGATCTAAGCTGAAAAAGGAGGGCTGGGACCCCTGTAGGGGTGAAAAGCTTGGAAATTCTGGTGTGGTATAATTGTTTTGACGTTGAAGGGCATGTGGGAGTGAGCTGGCAACAGAGACGAGGTGGTGAGCTCCAAGTGTGGTTCCTGAAACTGAGCTCAGGGAGGGGTGCAGTCCTGAGTCACACATACGGCTGTGGGAGTCAAGGTCTAAGAGAGGATGGAGAATCTCCACACTGGAGAGCGGGGTCAGAGAGATGAGCTACCGGAGACGTGGGCAGGTCGTACATGTTGAATCTTCACGAACTCTTCCAGAACCTGAGTAATGGGCAGACAGAACAGTTTTCTTTGAAAGAAGAGGGCCCTGGGGTCCCTGAATAAATAATCTTCCTCCAGGCTGAGCAGAAGGTGGAACATCGAAACAGATGCCGGAAGTATTAGGGGAAGCACAGTTTGCAAACAGCAGTGCAGGGCCCAGACCCAGGACCATGAGGGCTCAGAGGAGGCAAGCCACCCACTGAAGAGAGGAGGCTACTGGGAACACATTGCCCTTGGAGCAGACCATATCTCCTTAGAACAAGACAAGGCTCCCGTAGATTTTGCTGCTAAGTGGCCCATTCAGAAAGCAGAGTGGAAGGCAGGTGCTCTGGGGTGGAGTCAGCTTGGGTGGAACTCATGGTGATGGGCATCCTACATGGTTGAGAAAGGCATGGAGGTCTTCAGCAGCCCAGGACAGCAGATATGATGGAACCAGTGCAGAGGCTCCCTCTGCTTCCAGTGAGGCAGAGAGTGGAGAGGGAGGAGTGAGCCATGGGGCTCTGCACTGGGACCAAGGCAGGTATGGAGGCAAATGGAGAGTGGCATCAGCAGAATGCATGTATCCCAAATGCCAAGCAGAATTACAATGACCCTACAGAGAAAACTGGCCTCAGTTTTGGGAGTGAGAGGTAAGAGATGGGAAGTGGGCAGAAAGGTGTACGCAAATTTCCTTCCTCTGTTTCTTTACCTTTGTTACTAAAATTTCTCCATCAGGAGGAAATTCAGTCTGCTCACCAGTCTATTGGCTCCTGCTTATAATGATCATCAAGAGGCAGAGAAGACACGACTCTTCTTTCTGCTGAGGGCTGTGAGTAGGGATGAGCTTTTAAAATATCCTTTCTTGTTTCTATGAAAAGTCAGGGTTACTGGCAACTACTACTTTGGCAACAGACTGTCCACTGGCAAATAAATACCACCTGTTGTGTTTTTGATTCATCAAGAACCGTGTGGAGATTTAATATCCTGCTTCTCCAGAAGCCAGGGAGTCATTATAGACAGCAGAGCAAAAAGATGGCCAAGTTCAAATGTTCTCCAGGCTGCTGCAGCTGAAAGTCAAATTGTATGAAGTGTAATGGAAGTGGGGAAAAGGAAAACTCAGCCAAGAATAGAAAACTGCTCTTTAAGTAGATAATGGATAATGGCGACCACTGCTGTCCTAGGATGCTCTCCTCCAAAAAGAGTCACCTTTTAAGTGATTTGATTTCACCACTAAACTGTTTGCCCGTAAGATAAGTGCTCAATTAAGGCAGAGGGGGAGTGGTATTCAGAGAGATTAATGCTTCAGGCTTTTAGATCCCAGGCAGGAGAGAGAGAAAAAAAATCAGGAATCTATTACTTTCACCTGCCAGACTGATGCTTCCTTGCCTCCTGCTATTTGCTGCTGGGGGAGTCCAGGCTTCTAGGATCCAAGCTGGACCACTTTCCTTACAGCTCATTACTTGGAGGCCAGAAAGGGCAGCTTCAGAGAACCATTGAAATGGAATCTGAGTATTTCCCTTACAGAAGTGGCACACTTTGCCCCAGAAAAATTAGAGGGCCATTTGCCTGTTTGGCTGGCTGGACACCTTTACTTGATTTTTCAACCTTAGGTCAGGTTCCCCAGGCTCTGGTGTCTCGTGTCTGCAAAGCACATCTGTTTTACTGGCGGAAATTACCATGAAGGAGAGATCAACTCCAAGGTGAAGGGCAGTAGCTGTGTAAACGCCACAATATTCAGATTGCCCTGACTGCTACCCAGCATTGTGGGCTGGTGGGCAGGGTATCCAAAGGCAGTGCTGCAAACCAAAACGCAGAACCACATTCCACTTAAACACTGCGTGAAATTGCTTCCTAGTTGTTCTGGGTGCAGCCATGCTGGCTCCTCCTTGCCGTGAGTCACGAGGGCTTACCCCTCCTGCAACTGAATGACCAAGAGCAATCAGAATCAGTGAGGCTCTGCTCCTCCCCGCAGGGTCCCAGGGTGACAGAGAAGGAGAATGAGCCTGATGGCACGGTAGTCCCAGAACTGTTGAGATGCTTACTGGACAGGTGATTGATTGCTGCGGAGAGCCAATAAGAGACTCCTGAAGGGAGCAGGACACAGCGGCCCAGTGGCTGGCTGATTTCCTAATGGCCTGGAAGACTCTCAGTGCCTCCTTCCACACCTAATTGAATAGTGGACAGTGGACTTTGGACCGGGGAGAGACTGCATCATTAGCCCTAGCTGGATGGTTTTTAGGATAAGAGGAAAGATGGCTGAGGTTAGGGGAATGCAGAAACTTGAGAAACACTTTTTTTTTTTCACTGAGAGGGAGATATCATAGACTTTTTTTTTTTGGATTCCTGGACAACGGCACACGTCATTGAAGAATATAAGCCCTGGGCTCCCAAATGAACAGATTTTAATACAATTTATGTAGTCCTAAAGCTTACCCATGAAGCCCCATTTAGGAAGCCTTGTGTTACATTGCATAATAGGGAAATATTTTACCCCAAATCCCTTTTTAAATGGTCAAGAATACTTTATTAAGGTGCATAGGCATTCCTCATCGGAACAAAGAATTTTTTTTCTCTTACTGAATTTCCTCTAGATTCTCTCCCAGGCTTCTCATCAGTTTGTCACTTCAAGAATTAAATATGGGCCAAAACTTTGTCATCTATTAACAAAATATGTACTGAGCATTGACAGTGTGGAAACAAACAGGGTAAGAGCCCTGCCAAGTGCTCAGTGAGAAACAACCTGTGCCCTCAAGGCCCACGAAGCTCCTGGGCTGGCTGCAGAATGAGCTCGTTGTAAAAGCAGCCCTAAGTGGACACAGGGTGTGACATAAGACAGGGCTCCAAGATGGCGGGAGCAGGAAAGTTCACTTCTAGGACAAAGATCTTGAACAAAGCATTCAGAAAACAGCCCGTGTTATTTGCTATGTCCTTAACTCTGTTACTGGCTATAGACACACTACTCCACTATTCTCTATTGCCCCTAGGTTCACTTAACCAAAAGCCCTGGCTGGAAACCAGAGTTTATTTCACAATTGAAGGAGATATTGTCTACCATTTGGTAAACACTTCTTTATTTTTTTTTTCATTTTTTTAAACTTTTATTTAATGAATATAAATTTCCAAAGTACAGCTTATGGATTACAATAACTTCTCCCCCCCATAACTTCCCTCCCACCCGCAACCCTCCCCCTTTCCCTCTCCCTCCCCACTTCCATTCACATCAAGATTCATTTTCAATTTTCTTTATATACAGAAGATCAGTTTAGCATATATTAAGTAAAGATTTCAACAGTGATAAACACTTCTTTAAAAGAATGACATGGGCGGGATTTCTTTGCAGGAGTAATATCACTTGTTGTTTCCAGAAATTATGTGTTAAAGGCATCATTACCAGCCTGTTTGTCAGACAGGGAAACTGATACATTGAGAGGTTAGGTTACATGTCCAAGGTCACAAAATTCTTAACCAATGCAACAGGATTTGAACTCAGCTCAGTGCCATGAAAATGCACTCAGGGAGGAAACCGTGTTGAGGGAAACATGTAATTTGGCTGCAGTGAAGGGTGTCAGTAGGGACACTGTGAGAGATGATTACAAAAGGAATTACCACTACTATTTTTAAAGAATTTAAGTAAAGCTCTTCTATCTCTTTAATCCCTTATTTCACTCTCATCACCCTCCTGGATGATATCTCTGCATCTTTAGTCTGATCTTCCTGCACCTGCTTAGCAGTTATATCCATTTAAGAATATAATTGTTTTGTTGAGAACGTAGGTGCTTTAATGGTCAGGAAAACAGGAGAAAAAAAATCTGCATCTTCTCCCCTCCCAACACATCCTCCCACCCCCACTGCCCACCCGGCTACCCAAGGCATTTGAGGAGTGAATCAGTGGTTGGGAGCTGTCTGTCTGTCTCTGTCTCTCTGTCTCTGTGCCTTTCAAATAAATTTTTTTAAATTAAAAATGTTCGTTACAATTTTTTTTATCTGTTCTACTTAATATGACTGGTTTAGATCTGTAATTGATGCACAGTTATTCTTAAGTATTGAAAATTAACTGAAATGTGATCCCTGTTGAACATGGTGGTGGGAATGGGAGAGGGAAGAGATGTATAATTTGGGACATGCTCAGGCTGACTTGCCCCAAGTGGTGGAGTTGGAAGCATACCAGGGGATTCCAATTCAATCCCATCGAGGTGGCATGTACCAATGCCATCTCACTGTTCCAGGTGATCAGTTTCAGTTCACAGTTGGTCATGGTGGAGGGACTGGGAGTCAAAGGGAGCACATAGACAAGTCTAGTACCTGCTAACGCTAACCGATGGAGTAAATAAAGGGGAGAGTGATCCAACATGGGAAGTGAGATACTCAGCAGACTCATAGAATGGCAGATGTCCTAAATAGCACTCTGGCCTCAGAATCAGTCCTAAAGGCATTCGGAGCTGGCTGAAAAGCTCATGAGAGTATTTCAGGCATGGAAAGCCAAGACACTCTGGCAAAAGATCTCTGCGAGTGAGATCCCAGTGGAAAGAACAGGTCATCAAAGAAGGAGGTACCTTTCTCTGAAGGGAGGAGAGAACCTCCACTTTGACTATGACCTTGTCTAAACAAGATAAGAGTCGGAGAACTCAGAGGGCTTCCATAGCCTTGGAAACTCATGACTGGAGCATAGGGAGATTACTGATGCCATAGACAGGAGTGTCAATTGGTAAAGTCAACAACAGGAGTCACTGCGCACTTACTCCTCATGTAGGATCTCTGTCCTTAATGTGCTGTACATTGAGATTTAATGCTATAACGAGTACTCAAACAATATATTTCACTTTGTGTTTCTATGGGGGTGCAAACTGTTGAAATCCTTACTTAATGCATAGTAAACTGATCCTCTGTAAAAAAAAAAAAAAAAAAAGAAATTATCAATTCCCAACTTGACTCTCACTGGGATTAAACATGACAATAGGTCTGCTCTGATTTCATCATCATTTAAAAAAAATCATCTATTATTTTTCACTTTATGTTTCTGTGTGGGAGCAAACTGTTGAAATCCATACTTGATGTATACTAAGCTGATCTTCTGTATATTAAGATAATCGAAAATGAATCTTGATGTGAATGGAAGGGGAGAGGGAGTGGGAAAGGGGAGGGTTGTGGGTGGGAGGGACGGTATGGGGGGGAAGCCATTGTAATCCATAAGTCGTACCTTGGAAATTTATATGCATTAAATAAAAGTTAAAAAAAAATAAATAATGATGCTGCAATACTAGTGATGTACAGATGACAATCCTCTTCATGCTCTAAAAGTGGCCATTTTAGTTCTAGATCGACTTCCTGAATTATTTGATATATATTTATATTTGTAGTATCACATGCTCAATAGAAAATAGATGTGAAAATATTCTTTTTGATTGTTTGTACTTTATTCTTAATATCAATACAATGGGCAGAACAATTCATGAAAGAGGTCCACTTTGAACGGCTATTCTGCAGAAAGAGCACCAACTATGAAAAGCTCTCTTAACAACTTCCACATCCTAAGACAACTGCTCTCATGGCTCTAGCTGGAAATGTGCCACCAATAGCCTGACACTCTTCTCAGATTGGCCCACTAAGAAAGAAGGGATGTTGAGTCTTAGCTAATACTGAAGCAATAACTTGATTATGTGTTGCTGTGTGTGTGATAGTGTGTGGGTGTGATTTTGAAGGAAGGAACTAGGCAGCCCTTATTTGATCTATTTTGTATTAATACAGCTAAAATGTTTTGAGTGCAAGCACTTACTCTCAGCATGTGTACCTGTCTGAAATGCAGTTGGTTTTTGTTATCCATGTTAGTTATGTTTTACAAAGTTGCTGTGGACATTGAATCAGGGGACACTGCATCATCCGTGTTGGGTGCTGCTACAGGGTTAAGTACCTGAGAGCCCCTGGTCACAACAGTTTCATCAGTTGATCAATACATAACTTGGTTTTACATGTGTTTCTATCTAAAGACACTTTATTTAATGAATATTGTTAATTTTTTTTGACAGGCAGAGTGGACAGTGAGAGAGAGAGACAGAGAGAAAGGTCTTCCTTTGCCGTTGGTTCACCCTCCAATGGCCGTCACGGCTGGCACACTGCAGCCAGCGCATCACACTGATCTAAAGCCAGGAGCCAGGTGCTTGTCCTGGTCTCCCATGGGGTGCAGGGCCCAAGCACTTGGGCCATCCTCCACTGCACTCCTGGGCCATAGTATTGTTAATTTATTAACATGGAACTATGAGCCGGCGCCGCGGCTCACTAGGCTAATCCTCCACCTTGTGGTGCCGGCACACCGGGTTCTAGTCCTGGTCGGGGCGCCGGATTCTGTCCCAGTTGCCCCTCTTCCAGGCCAGCTCTCTGCTGTGGCCAGGGAGTGCAGTGGAGGATGACCCAAGTGCTTGGGCCCTGCACCCCATGGGAGACCAGGAGAAGCGCCTGGCTCCTGACGTCGGATCAGTGTGGTGCGCTGGCCGCAGCGTGCCGGCCGCAGTGGCCATTGGAGGGTGAACCAACGGCAAAGGAAGACCTTTCTCTCTGTCTCTCTCTCTCTCACTGTCCACTCTGCCTGTCAAAAAAAAAAAAAAAACATTGAACTTTGGAAACAGTGCTATTGGTTATGGTATATGTAAAAGACGCATTATCCTAACACCTGTCTTACCTGAAAGAGCTCATCTAATACACACATTTAATTTGTGTGGCACAGCACATGCTGCTTCTTGGCAAGAGCACTAGACAGACGTCAGCACTGTGGTTTGAAATAGTGAGAGCACCAACAGAAAGCACAACCATGCAAATCGGGGTGTCACTGCCTGGGTTAAGGAAGTCTTTTAGCAGTGTGAGAGCTCAAGTCAGAGGCCAAGCGTCAGCTAACCTCAACTGACAACCTGAGCACAGAGACACCCGAATTCCTTTTCACTATGTGTGTGTCTATGAAGATGAGGAGAGAGCTGCAAGATTGATTTTGGGGTTACAAATAAACTTCAGCATGTAAGTGAATTTGCAAATATGGGATCTGAATAATGGTAATCAACTGTTCCGATTTTTCTGTGTTACCTGAGTTTATGCGACTACGTGATCGTTTTATCACCATTATAGTTCAGTTATGCATGATATTCGTGCTAGTTTTAGCTTCATTTAGATTTTGAACTGCAAGATGATTTTGTTTTACTGTTTTATTTCTTCCTATCCAATTTACAATACAGTTGAGAATTGCCTATGCTTTAGTGGTAGCAGTCAGGTGAATTTTCTATGGAGCAACAAACTATCTTTCCAAGGAAATACAAAACAATGATAGCACAGCGGGGCAGAAATTCAGAAATAATGACCAAAAAAATCTGCATATGTTCAGTTTAGAAGCAATTTTTTGGAAAATGTTTTTGATCCATGGTTGGTTGAATCCACAGGGGGTCCTGTAGATAAGGAGGGAGAATCACATGCATATTTTCTAATTTTTCAGATTGTTACTGGAGATCATAAGTGTGTGTTTTTAAAGAATTGAAAAATTTTATCTGTTCATGATATTTACATTTTTAAAATATGATAACTGGTACATTTTCGTACTCTGAGGATGAAATTTTTATGAAAGTACCACATTTAGAAGCACTAATTAATTTGTTTGCTCTGCCTGCATTTTTTAAAAATTATTGTTCTTCTGTCTTTGTGTTAGCAGTTCAGCATTTTTAAAAAATTTATTTATTTATTTAAAAGGCAGAGTTACAAAGTGGCAAAGGCAGAGAGAGAGTGAGAGAGAGGTCTTCCAGCCGCTGGTTCACTCCCCAAATGGCCACAATGGCAAGATCTGGGCCTATCAGAATCCAGGAACCAGGAACTTCTTCCTGATCTCCCACACGGGTGCAGGGGCCCAAGGATTTGGGCCGTCTTCCACTGCTTTCCCAGGCTATAGCAGAGAGCTGAATGGGAAGTGGAGCAGCCGGGACTCGAACAGGTGCCCACATGGGATGCCGGCACTGCAGGCAGTGGCTTTACCCACTACGCCACAGCACCAGCCCCATCTGCCTGCATTTTCTTTCACATCATTGGCACCTGCATCCCAGAGATGTGAAGCCTTATGATGCCACCTTCTCTGGCCATGGTTGATTGGACCAGGAATGGACACTTGACTGAGGCTGGGCTAGATAATTGTTACTATAGAGTCATCAGAAGTAGGAAAAACAGTTTAGTGGAACAGAGTACTACAAATAGATTCAGGAACACATACAACTTTGATATGTGACAAAGGATACGTTTATGTTCTGTGCGAAGAAAGTTCTACCATAGTTGCACAATTTGCTTTCCTTCTAGAAGAAATAAAACCAAACCTTTATTTCACACAACTTAGAGAAAAATCCACAGAAATTTAGTATTTTAATGTAAAAATAAATAAAAAATATTATAAGAAACTCCATGTGAATATTTATATATCCTTGGTTGAAGAAGAACTTGTACAGACTAGGAAACTCAATAAACAAAAAGAAAAACATTGAATATAAAATTATTTTTATTATTATAAAATAAATCCTAAATAAAACAAGGAGATGAACAATGAATTGGAAAATAACATTTTAAATATATTACATTTAATAGTGAAGCATACCATCATACCTGAAATACTTTCAAGTATTTGGATGTGACTCTGTGAATATAATGAAATTCCTGAAGCCAAAGTTGTGGTGTAATGGATTAAGCCACTGCCTGCCATGCCAGCATCCCATATGGACACATGCACAAGTCCCAGCTGCTCCACTTCCAATCCAACTCCCTTTGAATATACCTGGGAAAGCAGCAGCAGATGATCCAAGTCCTGTGCCCTGGCCACCCACTTGGGAGGCCCAGATGAATTTCCTGGCTTCGACCAGGTCCAGCCCTGGCCATTGTGGCCATTTACGGAGTGAACCAACAGACGGAAGATCCTTTCTCTCTGTCTCTCTTCCTGAGATAGCTAAGGTTATACAGTGAAGGTTGTACAGTAAAGAGGTGTATTTGGCTCATGGATCTTGAGATTCAAGAGCATGGCACAGATCTTGGCTGAAGTATGATGAGGGCCCTCTTTCTTGAATCACATCGTGGCAGATGGCAGTGGCAGGAGTGTGTACAGGAGCAAGGAATCAATTGTTACTACAGGATGACAGAGAGAATGGGGTGAACCAGGGTCAGGCTTTTACAACACTTCTCTCTCAAGAACTAACCAGTGTCCTGCAAGACCTTCAATTAACCTAAGGTCTTCTCACTGGGACCCACTTCCAAAGTCCCACACCATCTCTCCACACCACCACTCTGGGAAGCAAACTTCAAACTTCAGCCACCCTTCTAACTAAACTCCCAGCTGGCTTCTGGTTCGTTCCCTTGTGTATCCCACACATCACCCGTAGGGTAGAGCAAAACACAACAAAAATCAGAGCATGTCACTCCTCTAGTCGCAAACCTCCAATATCATTCTGTGTCACTGCCAGTGAAATCTAATCTCTTCCCATGGCCCACTTGGCCGTGTGTGACTTGGCCCTCCTCAAACTCCCCAAAACCAGCCTCTGTGGAACACACTTCATACTGCTTCAGCCACACTGAGTTTCCTACTGGTCAAAAACGAGCTTGTCAAGCTCGTTTTTTATTGTTTGCACTTTCCTTTGCCTAGAACACTCTGTCCTCAGATTTTTGACATGGCTCTCTCCTTCATGTTATTTGCAATTTTATTCAAATGTTGTTTTCTATAAGACCTGCTTGTTGACCACATTGGAACTCCCCTACCATGGCCTTTTTCACCCGTCCTTATGTTTCCCCATAGTATTTGACTCTGAAATTACATTGCTTTAGTTTATTAACCTCTTGTCTGTCTCAGTAGAATATAAACGCCATGAGGACACATGTTGTGGTTTGTTTAGACTACATGCTCATGCCTTCAAAAGTGCTTGGAAAGCAGTAGGCACTCAATGACTACAAGTTGAATGAATCAGCAAGTATGACACCCAGGGTTATAATGCCAAATATACAGGTACTTCACAAAATTCATGGAAAATGAAATTATAAATTTATTTTTGTGTAGTAAAATTGAAATTCAGTGTTTTTTTATAATATACATATTTCATTAACTTTTTTTTAGGCATGCACACAAAAAGTTTTTGCAACAAAACAAACACCTTTGGTTAAAAAATTCTTTTAACCAGCTGCAGTAGAGCTTTATTTTTTTAGATGTGTTTTATTTATTTGAAAGACAGAGTTACAGGGAGAAGTAGAGACAGGGGGAGAGAGGTCTTCCATCCACTTGTTACTCCCCAAAAGGCTACAATGGCTGGAGCTGAGCTGATCCGAATCCAGGAGCCGAGAGCTTCTTCCGGGTCTCCTATGTGGGTGCAGGAGCCCAAGGACTTGGGCCATCCTCTGATACTTTCCAAGACACATCAGCAGGGAGCTGGATCAGAGATGGAGCATCTGGGACTCGAACCGGCACCCATATGGGATGCAGGCACTGCAGGTTGGAGCTTTAACCTGCTGTGCCACAGTACTGGCACCAGCAAACACCTTTTAATTCTATTTTCCTTGAACTTTAAAAAGCACCCTTGAATATGGAGTGCCTAAGAAATATCATATAATTTGAGGAATAAATGAGAGTGAGCAGGACATTTCTATGGAGGAAATGTGACAAGCCCTACAAACATATATCAAAAGGCAAATATCATTAGTAGGCATGTAACTGCATATTAAAATACTGTAGCAATCAAGAATGACTTACAATATTCACTTCTGAAGTAGATACATTGCTGGAGAAAGTTTAAATTGCTGTAAAAAGAATCAGGTGATAAATGTTAATGTGAAAACTGCAGACTCTAAGCAATATTTTTTTTTTTTTGGACAAGCAGAGTTAGACAGTGAGAGAGAGAGAGAGAGAGAGAGAGACAGAGAGAAAGGTCTTCCTTCCATTGGTTCACCCCCCAAATGGCTGCTACAGTCGGTGCGCTGCACCGATCCGAAGCCAGGAGCCAGGTGCCTCCTCCCAGTCTCCCATGCGGGTGCAGGGCCCAAGGACTCAGGCCACAGCAGAGAGCTGGACTGGAAGAGGAGCAACCGGGACAGAATCCGGTGCCCCAACCGGGACTAGAACCTGGAGTACCGGCGCCGCAGGCAGAGGATTAGCCTAGTGAGCCATGGCGCCAGCCCTCTAAGCAATATTCTTAGAATATATAACATAGTGTTAAAGCCACATGGAAAAACTCTATTACAGATTGTCTACAATATGCAAAAGTAGATACCCTAGTGTCCCTCGATAGAAAGACTGCATGCTGTATAATATATCCACTCAATAGAATATTATGCAGCTATTAAAAAAGTAAATTCAATCCATGCACACTAACTTCAAAGTGTGTCCAGTATACTCTAGTATTGAAAACTGGAAGTGAAAAATCATGTGTATAGTGTATATTTGTTTTATAAAAACAAAAAGCAATAATAAAATATGTATGTGTCTGTTTATATTTGTTAAAGAATGCATAGAAGAGTTGAAATACAGTAACACCAGGATGCCATCATCATTTCAGGACTGTAAAGCATGCAATGAATAAGGAGGGGTATTTATTTTATGTGCTTCATTTTTCTTCACATGAAGCATATGTACTTCCTACTATGTTAAAATATATAAAATACTTTTAAATTATTTATCAAAGTAGAAAAGTAGGAATGAAATTAATAGACTTATCTTTATAGCTATACAGAATACTTTATTTTTATGATGAAATTTTGCACACAAAAGAATTAGGATAAAATATTTCTAATATATTGGAAAATATTGATAAAAGTTAACTTTATAGAAAATAAAAATATGATGTGAGAAAATATTGAAAACTTGTAAAAATACTATCTATTTGAAAATACAAACATTATAAAATAATTATTTTGCCAAAGTCTAAGCCCTAATGATTTTAGCAGTAAATGCTTTTAAGCAGATTATTTCAGTACCATAAAAACAGTCAAGGGAAGGAAAAGTCTATTAAGTTGCTTTATGTATTCCACTGAAAAGGAAATATATGTATGTGTGTGTCCGTTTCACACACACACACAAACAAACCCAAATACCATGAAATAAGGAATCTATCCATGACCTTGCTGGGGAAAAAAGTGTGAAACTGAAAACCAGAAACTTCCAGCAATGTTTGGAAAAAAATTCAGAGTGGCTCAGGAAGGAGGAGAAATGAGAGAAAGAAAAATATTACACACAGAAAAGCAATGTGCAGACTAAAACCACACTTCTCCCCACCGGGGCCCTCAGGCCACTTAAACCTAGAAGACCTCAAGCAATTCGTTGAGCAGAAATTGACTCTGATTTCAACATGAAAAACGTAACCATTTAAATCTTGTATGCCTTAATAGCAAGTACTAATAAACAATAAATAAGCTCTGTATTAAATTAGAGGGCTATAAAGAGAAATTGATAAATTTATCACTATAATGGAAAGATTTTTCAGCTCCTGAGCAATTGCTAGACCAAGCAGACAAAAAGTCAGAAAAGATGTACAGGATTTAAATCATAGAGATAGTAAGTGAAATCTATAGGCTATTACTAAAATAGTCACCTATGTATGAGTGTCTTTCTGTCAGGAGTCAAACAAGGAAAGAGAAACTGCTTTAATTATTTTAAAAGGGAGGGATTTAGAGCAAGAAATTGGTTCCATGTGTCACAGAAGAGTTGCAACGACAGATGGATATTGTTGAGCCAAGAGATTAGCAACAGCAGGAAGCCACCACCACTCAAAGCTGAGATCAGTAATAATAGACAGCTTTTTCAAGGAATCCTACCATAAATTAGTTGAAAAGGGATTTGGGGTTGGGATTTTGTTTTGCTTTTTTAAGGGATCTCTCTCCTTGCTCCTGGAGGAAGAGTTTTGAGCCTCCCCTCACTGCTGCTGATGGAAGTTTGAATCCAAGGGGAGTGCAGTTTAATGAAGAACATATGGAGCCCTGGGTCAGCCGCTTTATTTTCTGAAAAAAAATTCCTTCATATATTATATAAGAAAAATTCTCTGTAACAAATCTGCAGATTGTAGTGGGAGCAAATTAGGTTCTAACAAACTGTAGGAAGCTTGACAAGATACATATTATGGTTCTGTGTTTGCTCTGCAGAGAGATGGAAGGATTTCTTTGGGCATCCAGGCATCAGTATCAAAGAAGCTAAATAGGGAAAGACGAGAGACTGGCCCCAGCTTCTCTCCATAGATGCTGATACCAGAAGACACTGGCAGCAGTGTGTGGGAAATGGTGCCTGAGAGCTATTATGTCCAAACACATATCTTTCCATCAAAACCAGCTACAAATTTGGGGGTGGGGGGCAAAATGAAAATAAGGATTCCTGGTTAAAAACATCTTAAGAATTTCAAGAAAGTGACAGCAGAACATTAACCCCCGTCCAGGGTCTTTCTTAGGCGACTCTGTTCTTGAGTAGGAAGCAGTTGCTTGCTCACTCCTCCCTAGGAAACACAGGCTGAGCCCTCTTGGCAAATGAGTAATGGCTAGAATCCAGAAAGGGAGTAAAATAAAGAACTTAGACATGGAGGCACTGCACTGGTGTTGAGCATTGGGTTTATCGAGCTATAAAACAAGTACTCAACAACTTGAGGAATTAAGGCTACAGAAGATAAATACTTGGAGAAAGAAAGAAGAATTAAGTTGTTAATTAACTGCTACTGCCTGGAATTATATTGTGTATTTAATGAGACATATGACTCCACGCTCACAATGCTCAGTTCACTTTTCTTGGGAAATACTGCATAGAGTGAGAAACATTTATATGAAGGTTAAGTAATTCCACTGGTTTAACTTCAGTTTATTTTTTCTTCTGCTAAATCTGGATAAGTTATATTTTATGCCTTTTATTAATAAATTTATGAGGCTGTTTTTATGAAAGCCCAAATGTTAATAATTATTTGCAGGTGATAGTATTTGTTTTATTACTACCTTTGCCTTTTGTGTATTAATTGAATTCCTTATACGTGACATGTATCATTTTTTTAGAAAATTTATTTATTTATTTGAAAGAGTTACAGAGAGAGAGAGAGCAAATGGCCACAATGGCCAGAACTGGACTGATCCAAAGCCAGGAGCCCATAGTCTCCTTCTGGTCTCCCACATGGGTTTAGGTGCTCAAGCACTTGGGCCATCCTCTCCTGCTTTTCCGGGCAATCAGCAGGGAGCTGGATAGGAAGTGGAGCTGCCAGGACTCCAACCAGCTCCCATATTTGGGTGCTGGTACTGCAGGCAGTGGGTTTACCTGCTATGCCACAACTCCAACCCCAGCATGCGTTACTTTTATGCAAGCTAAATTTATTTTTATCCAATAAAAAACAAATATATCATACGAGTATAACAATCGTGGAAGCTAGGAGTGGTGTTCATAAGAACTCTTTATATTGCTTCACAATTTTTGTTTTGTAAATTTAAAACTCTTTTAAAATAAAAAGTTAAAAAAATTAGTCAAATAGTAACTCCCCAAAAGTCACTAGTACAGAGGATTTTATTGGTGAGGTCTATTGTCTTTTAAAACTTCAAGGGGTTGAAGTTCTAAATTTAGGTTGATGAAAAGAACAAAGTGCTAGAAAATTTCCAAGTTCTTCCACAACATGGTACTGACAGAAAAACAAGACAACTTACTACCAAGAAAAATAGTTCACCAAGCGCTTTGAGTACAGATGCAACAGTGATAAGTTAAATCTTGCCTGCAGGCTAGACCCCTTCAGATCCAGCTCTGTGTGTGTGTGTCTCTGTGTGTGTGTAGATCCAGCTATGTGTGAGTGAGGGCGTGTGTGTGTGTGTCTGTGTGTGTGTGAGTGTGTGTGTGGATCCATCTGTGTGAGTGTGTGTGTATAGATCCAGCTGTATGTGACTGCATGTGTATATGTGTGTGTGTGTTTGTGTGTGTGTAGATCCAGCTGTGTGTGAATGAGAGCACATGTGTGTAAATCCAGCTGTGTGTGAGTGTGTGTGTACGTGTGTGTGTCTATATGTGAGTGTGTGTGTGTGGATCCATCTGTGTGTGTGTGTATAGATCCAGCTGTGTGTGACTGCATGTGTACATGTGTGTGTGTAGATCCAGCTGTGTGTGAATGAGAGCACATGAGTGTAAATCCAGCTGTGTGTGAGTGTGTGTGTACGTGTGTGTGTCTATGTGTGAGTGTGTGTGGACCCATCTGTGTGTGTGTGTGTGTAGATCCAGCTGTATGTGAGTGCATGTGTACATATGTGTGTGAGTGTGTGTTTGTAGATCCAGCTGTGTGTGAATGAGAGCACATGTGTGTAAATCCAGCTGTGTGTGAGTGCATGTGTATGTGTGTGTCTATGTGTGAGTGTGTGTGTAGATCCAGCTGTGTGTGAGTGCATGTGTACGTGTGTGTGTGTGTGTAGATCCAGCTGTGTGTGAGTGCATGTGTCTGTGTGAGTGTGTGTGTGGATCCAGCTGTGTGTGAGTGCATGTGTACGTGTGTGTGTGTGTGTGTAGATCCAGCTGTGTGTGAGTGCATGTGTACGTGTGTGTGTGTGTAGATCCAGCTGTATGTGAGTGCATGTGTACATATGTGTGTGAGTGTGTGTTTGTAGATCCAGCTGTGTGTGAATGAGAGCACATGTGTGTAAATCCAGCTGTGTGTGAGTGCATGTGTACGTGTGTGTGTGTGTGTAGATCCAGCTGTGTGTGAGTGCATGTGTATGTGTGTGTCTGTGTGAGTGTGTGTGTAGATCCAGCTGTGTGTGTGTGTGTGTGTGTGTGTAGCAGGGGGAGCTAGGTCACCTAGGAAGTGGGAGGTGATCCAGCCTGGTCTACTTTTGTGGGGAAGTGTTGGAGACATTCTCCTTCCAGCCCCTGAAGGCATGGGGAAGCTCTTCTGCCCTGAAGGAAGTGGAGGGTCATGGTTGCCACACAGGTCCCAGTGACAGGCAGGACCCAGACCATATGGTTTAGGTTGAGTCTGTGAGGTCTCGTTATCACCTGGCTTTCAGAGAGGGAGTTTTCAAGAGTGAAAGATGGGTGCAACTGGCCCAGAGTGTGGTCAGTAGGGAGTGCATTGCTTATAAACAGCCTTACAACCAATAAATAAACAAAAATAAACCGCTAAGACAGTCTGCTTTGAGTTATTGCCATGTTTCTGAAGTTCTAAACAATTTGTGAAAAATGTTTCCTTGTTAAAAAAAATGAGCTTTTCTGAGTTTAATTGTATATATGTGCACTTTTCAAATTTATTTATTGTGTGAATTTACATACAAAGTTTAAGTAGCTATTACGGAAAAACAGTGTTTCCAAGAATATATACATGTGGAGTGGTTAAATCTAGCTAATTGAAAAATGCAGTACTTGGCAGTTATCATTTAGGTTTACATTTTCAACCAGATTTTCAATACTGTATTTTTTAAATTTTTAATTCATTAAAACTTATTAAATATGTTAACTTGCATATATTTATGTTATACAATGTGATGTTTTGATATATTCATTATTTCCACTGTAGAATAGCTAACTCAAGATAATTAATACCTTCATCAGCTCACATAATTTTTTGTGATAACATTTGAAATCTACTTTCAGCAATTTTCAACGACTCTCACAGTATTATTAATTATTGCCATCTGTTGTATAATAGACATAGCTGAAGCTTTGTGCCCTTTGACCAACATGTTCTCATTTCCCACTCCCTAACCCAGCTTCTGGCATCACCCAAATATTACTTATCCTTTAATATACGCTGTGCTTCCCATGGAAGTTCATTCAGAGGCCTTGCAGCTATACAATCAGCTCTCAACTTACACAAAATTAGCCTCATTGGATTTTTCCAAGAGGAAGTGTGTAATGTTTGGAAAAGTTTTGAGTTTGCTTCAGGAACAGTTTGAGTCACCAACTTCAATGCTACTACACATTCCTAGGTTTAAGCCATCAATTAGAAATAAACAGTCGTAATACAGTGGTTTTAAGGTCAAAGAAACACAACTTAACGTTACTTCAGTCCTGTCAATCCAGCGTAATCTCTTGGATTTTTGTTAGATGTCAAACTCTATGAAACAGGGCTCACTGAAAAAGGTGTAATATTAGGTAAATGAAAGTTTTCCCTTCCATTTTAAGTCTATACATTTTACTTCATGATTATTACTAAAGAGAATTTTGTGGCACAGCGATGGGGGTGGTAAAAAATATATGAAATACATCAGTGATATGCGTGATGAGGCTGGCATGAGAGAGCAACCGTGAGGACCACAGCCAGCACCCAGGTGAGAACACGAGTCTCCCAGGCCTCAAGCACATTTTCTGCTGTCTTCTCAGGTGACAAAGACCTGTACTGACCCCTATGGAATGAGGAAGAGCCCCAAATTATGACAGGAAGCATATCCAAGACTGAATTTCTCTTGATGAGCTGGATAAACGCTAGCATCCATGTGGGGAGAGTTCTGCTTTTGGAAGAGTAGGTTAACTGGAAGAGAGCTTAACTCCTGACCATAAAGCAACGGAAATCCAGATGAAAAAGGCAACAGGTGGCACAGGACTGTGATGGGAAGATGAAGGCAGCCAATGAGGCAAGTCCCACTCGCTTCTCAGATTGACTTTAAGATTTTTTTTTTATTGTTTTGAGAGGTAGAATTACAGAGAGTGGGAGAGGTAGAGAGAAAAGTCTTCTGTCCACTGGTTCACTCCCCAAATGGCCGCAATGGCCAAAGCTGAGCAGATCCAAAGTCAGGAGCCAGGAGCTTCTCCTGGGTCTCCCACACAGGTGCAGGGGCCCAAGCACTTGTGTCACAGTTCAGGGAAGGAGCAATCAGAAAGAGCATGGTCGTTTCTCTGAGGTCACAATGTGGGAAAGATCCAGCATTTGGAATTTGTAGGGCAGAGCGATAGGGAACAAAATCTCCACAGCTCCTCTAAGGCTGAATAGTCATTCTTGTGTATGTAGAAAACTTTATGAATTGGCCAAAGAACTATCAGAGAGCTGAAATGGAATAAGCCTGAGAGGTGACAAAAGACAAAAGAACATCAAGTTCTGACCAGCCAGCATGGAAAGACCTTGTTGCACATACAGGGCATCAGGAAAGGCAACTACCAGTTTTGGTAGTTGGATTTGATTGGTCTCAGAGGAAAGATTACTTTAAGTCCACTGAGCAAACAGAAAACTAACCTCAAAATCATCAGCTGGTCCCCACGTGACATATGCACCTTTTAAAATGAAATCCAACATTCACTGCAGGAAGATTTAAAATATATATATATATATATGTACATACACACCTGGGTCTCAATAATATGAAATCCACATGTCCAGCAGCCTATTCAAAAGTACTCTGCAATTAAAATCCTTCCCATAGAAAAATAGCAGGCCCAGAAGACTTTGCTGCTGAATTCTATCAGTTATTTAAGGATTAAATTATACCAATCCTTCACAAACTCCTCAAACAAAAAACTCACTTTATGAGGTCAATATACTGGCACAAAACCAAATACCTTACACGGAAGAGAAAAAGCAAACCAGTGTTCTTCATGAAGACACTAAAAAAATCCTTATAAAATACCAGAAAATCAAAATGATAACCCTTTACCTGGTTTGTGGGGATGTAAAATGAAATAGACTCTTGGAAAACCATCTGCCAGTTGCCTGAAAAACTAAATACAGTTATCATTTGACTCAGCAATTCTATACCTAAATGTATTCCTAAGAGAAATGAAAACTCACACAAAGTCTTATATATAAGCAGCCATAGAAGTGTTATTTTTCTAAAATTTTTATTTATTTATTTATTTATTTATTTATTTTTTGACAGGCAGAGTGGACAGTGAGAGAGAGATGGAGAGAAAGGTTTTCTTTTTGCCATTGGTTCACCCTCCAATGGCCGCCGTGGCTGGCGCACTGCACTGATCCAATGGCAGGAGCCAGGTGCTTCTCCTGGTCTCCCATGGGGTGCAGGGCCCAAGCACCTGGGCCATCCTCCACTGCACTCCCTGGCCACAGCAGAGAGCTGGCCTGGAAGAGGGGCAACCGGGACAGAATCCGGCACCCCGACTGGGACTAGAACCCAGTGTGCTGGCGCTGCAAGGTGGAGGATTAGCCTAGTGAGCCATGGCGCTGGCCCATAGAAGTATTATTCACAACAGCCAAGAAGGTATCAAAGACACAAATGTTCATCAAGTAATGAATAGAAGAACCGAATGTGGTATATTATGGAATAATATTTGACTATAGGAAGGACTGAAGTGCTGACACATGCTACAACATGGATGAACATTGGAAGCATTTAAGTGAGTGATTTCAGTCATAAAATACTACATATGATATGATTCTAAGTTTAGGAAATGCCTATCATAGGCAAACATGTGGAGACACAAATAGATTAGTGGTTGTTAGGGCTAGGGGCAGGAGACTGCTGGGAAGTGATAACTAAAGGTCACTGATGATGAAAGTGTCCTAAACTTGATGGTGGTAATGGTTGTGCAACTACACGAATCTACCAAAAACCACTGGCTTGTACACTTTAAATGGGTATATATATATATTTTTAATTTTTTGACAGGCAGACTGGACAGTGAGAGAGAGAGACAGAGAGAAAGGTCTTCCTTTTTGCCGTTGGTTCCGTCCGGCGCACTGTGGCTGGAGCACCGCGCTGATCTGAAGGCAGGAGCCAGGTACTTCTCCTGGTCTCCCATGGGGTTCAGGGCCCAAGCTCTTGGGACATCCTCCACTGCACTCCCTGGCCACAGCAGAGAGCTGGCCTGGAAGAGGGGCAACTGGGACAGAATCCGGCGCCCCGACCGGGACTAGAACCCGGTGTGCCAACGTCGCAAGGCAGAGGATTAGCCTAGTGAGACACGGCGCCGGCTAAATGGGTATATTATAAAGTATATGGATTACATTTCAGTGAAGCTGTAATATACATACACACACACACACAAACAAGTGGGCAGGAATGCAGGAAAAATGGAATTTCAGATACCATGGATAAATAAATTGGGAAGATCATGTGAAAAGAAGTTTTATAGTATACAGTAAAGCGAAAATTCACATGTCTTGTTCATATATGTCACTTTATAAGAGTTATTGTGAGCAGTACCGTTCAGCCCACCATTAGATAAGAGCTTGCACAGCAATGTAAACCGCGCATCACTGCCTTCCTCCAGAGAGGCTTACTGCTGTGAAATGCCAGCCGAACCACAGGGCATGCTTTGTGACCTGCCTGACCCTGTTCTCTCAGACTCATCAAAGACTGGAATAAGTCGAAGGCCAATAGGACGCAGACCACATTTAAGTAACAACCATCAAGAGGAACTTGACCATGGGCATAAAAAAACATTGTAAACAGTTAAAGAGTGTTAGGATGGTGAAAAATTGTAAGTAATCTTCTAGTCCATCATGAAACAAATAAATAAAATGTAGAATATTGATTTGATATCATACCATATTGTCACTAAGAGGAATAATGCGTGTGTGCATGTGTGTAGATGATTTATTAGTATCTGGGTCACTTTATGAATACCAAAATCTGGGGACGTTGAAGTCCTTTACACAAACTGGCGTAGAATTTGCATATAACCTATGTATGCCCTCCTATAGATTTTTTTTTTTTTTTGACAGGCAGAGTGGACAGTGAGAGAGAGAGACAGAGAGAAAGGTCTTCCTTTGCCGTTGGTTTACCCTCCAATGGCCGCCGCGGCCAGCGCGCTGCGGCCGGCGCACCGCGCTGATCCGATGGCAGGAGCCAGGAGCCAGGTGCTTTTCCTGGTCTCCCATGGGGTGCAGGGCCCAAGCACCTGGGCCATCCTCCACTGCACTCCCTGGCCACAGCAGAGGGCTGGCCTGCAAGAGGGGCAACCGGGACAGAATCTGGCGCCCCGACCGGGACTAGAACCCGGTGTGCCAGCGCCGCTAGGCGGAGGATTAGCCTAGTGAGCCGCGGCGCCGGCCCCTCCTATAGATTTTAAATAATCTCCAGATTACTTATGATACACAATACAATGTAAATTCTATGTGAATACTTGTCACACAATAGTTTTTAGTGAAAAATGATGAGAAAAAAAGTGTCCATGTTCAGAACAGATACTGTTTTTGAGTGCTTTTGATCCTTGACTAGTTCAGTCCACAGCTCTGGAACCCATGGAGATAGAGGACAAACCATACTCATTTACAGGTAGACTTCAAAATTTTGAACATAAAAAGAAAGATACAGGATATCACATTATTTTCATTAATAAAATATTGCACAAAGCAATGCTCTTTTCCTGGAAGCAAACATGTATGTGTAATTTCTTTGCATAGTTTAGAAAATGTCATTAAATTCATGACAAAGGCTACCTTTGGTGAGGGAAGGACAACATTCAGACTGAAAATAGAGAGCAAAATGGACTTCAGCATCATCCTTAATGCTTTATTATATTGCCTTTTAATAAAATATCTGAGTCAAATATGTTAACAACTTCCTATTCTGGGAGGGAGATTTGTACATTTATAATATGCTATTTGTACTCCTCCACATTTTTTAACTTACCAAGAAAAACAACACAGTAAGGTGACTGTACTTTCAGTAAATTATGTCTGTGTGTTACCCAGATATCCACTTCAGTTATATTGAGAAAGTGGGAGTGTGAAACTCTACCATCTGCTAAAGAAATTTTGACATCCATGCATAGCAGAGAAACACGAAAGATTGACTTTAAGACCAATAACTGAGCAAAGATACTTGACAATAGTTAGAGAATTTATGAAGTAACCAGTCCTGGAAACAAAAATCACATTTTATGATGGAGTCAGAAGGATCCTAGAAATCATCAAGGTTAAATTATCAATGGTATTAAGCTTTCATACATGAATTTCCATTGATTTTTCTGCTGGGTGAGAATAAGTTATTTTAGCTGAATTAAACTTGTAAAAAGTGCAAGCTGTTCCAAGGGATCCTTCTGTATATTACAGGCTGTTATTATGGGATTAAAGTGTTAAGTGCAGGGAAGAACACAACATCTGAAGAATCTCAGCTTAAAAGGCTCTCCCTTGCTGGAAATGAATTGCTATCCTAACTCATCTTTTGTAGAGATCAAATTCATTAAAAAGCACTTGCCTGGCCATGAGGTTATTTCCTTCTGAACCTTTGTGCTGGAGACCTGCTGAGGATAGACTATGGTGAAAATTTCCTGAAGTGGGTACGTGCTGTGTAAATACTTCCCTTGGTAAGTAATGCTGCAATTAATAAGTAATTGTGCAATCATGTAGTCATTTTTGCATTAAAATATCATCAATGTATTTATGCTCAAATTACAGTCATTGCTTTAAGGCAGACAAATCTACAAATTATATGTAACAATATTAATCTAGATAAGCTCATAGATATTAGAACTTCTATGTAAAATAATGTTTTTACTTTACTTATTATAAATGTTCATCCAGCTTTTGCTTGGTCTTTACCAAGTGCCAGATACTTTGTAAGGCACTGAAAATATAGAAATGAAAATTATATGTTCTACCTTTTAGGTAGTTGTCAAATATAAAGGAGAATAGATAGATAAACATATTTATAACTCAAAGATTTATTCAAAAATAATATATGAACAATTTTAAGTTCCATAAAAGTAGGATCAAGTTTTCCTTTTTTATAGTTTTATTTTAGGAACTTACCCTGATGCTGAAAGTGCTGAATATATTGAATAACTAGTTTGTTGTCTTTGTCTGGGGTACTACATGGGGAATCTTCAAAACGTTCATGGAAAATGCATACTATGAAAATGCAATGCATAGATTTCAAAATTTTTGCACCAAAACAAACTTATTTTTTTATTCAACTTTCAATGACTTTTTGCAATCCCTGCATAATACAATATGCTAACGGAGGTAACTTACAAACAACAGCAATTTGCTTCTGACTGTTCTAATGGGAATAGTTCAAGTTCAAGGCACCAGCAGATCCTGTGCTGGGGAGAGGTTACCTTCTATTCAAAGATGGCAGCCTTCTTGTTGGGTCCTCACGTGGCAGAGAGGGTGAAGGAGCTATTTCAGGCTGATTTTATAAGGACACTGATCCCATTCATGAGTGCAAATTCCTAATCAACCGCTAAGGACTCCGCCTCTGAAATCCCACCATAGTGGGGGTTAAATTTCAATATATGGGGGCTGGCGCTGTGGCATAGTGGGTGAAGGCTGCCGCCTGCAGTTCTAGCATCCCATTTGGATGGTGGTTCGAGTCCCAGCTGCTCCACTTCTGATCCAGCTCTCTTCAAAGGCCTGGGAAAGCAGTGGAAGATGGCCCAAGTCTTTGGGCCCCTGCACCTGCAGAAGAGACCCAGAAGAAGCTCTTGGCTCCTGGCTTCAGATCAGCACAGCTCCAGCCGTTGTGGTAATCCAGGGAGTAAACCAGCGGGTGGAAGACCTGTCTCTCTCTCTTGGCCTCTGCCTTTCTGTAACTCTGACCCCACATAAATAGAATTTTTTAAAAAATTTCAATATGTGAATTTGGGGGCACAAACCCTCAGACCACAGAATTTATTAATGAGCAAAAACACCACAGAAAACAATGACAACAGAAGCCATTTTTTTTTAAATTAGCTATTGTCATGGGCAATTGGCTAATCAAAAAAAAGTTTACTTGAAGTGACTAGTTAAAGAAAAGAAAACATGGAAATATCAATCATTAAAAAAGATACATCCTGGGTCTGCATTATGGGGCATAGGCTAACGCTGCCACTTACATGTTGGCATCCCATATGGGTGCCAGTTTGAGTCCCTGCTTCTTCACTTCCATTCCAGCTCCCTGCTGATGGCCTGGAAAAACAGCAGAAGACGACCCAATTCCTTGGGCCCCTACCACCCAATGAAGATCCTGATGAAGCTCCTGGCTTCAGCCTAGCCCAGCACTGGCTGTTGTGACCATCTGGGGAGTAAACCAGTGGACAGAAGATCTCTCTCTCCCTCCCTCTCTCTTTCTCTGTGTTTCTGTGTGTGTCTCCCTCACTCTCTGTCACTTTGACTTTCAAATAAATAAATAAATCTTTTTTATAAAAGAGAGACACTATTTTTCATTTTGTTTATCTTTGAAGAAAGAGCCAAACATTTTCTGGGTGTTGGAGCTTCCACAGATTGGGAACTGAAGCTCTCCTTGTGTAAACAATGTTTATAATGTATAGGTATCTCCTACAATTCAGTTTCAATGTATCTACAGAGTGGTAAACCAAGCACACCCTTAGGAAGCACCAGCACTGTCTATCTTTCTAGATTTTTCATTGTTTGCCCCACAGATCATCCCTATTTTGTGCAGCTTCTTCACATTGAAAATTTTACCTTCATTGAGTCATCTCAAAGGAGCATTCAAATTAGCTCTCAAGGAAATGTATCTCTTGGCCATGCACATTTTCTTGGTTGATGTAAGTTTTAATTAAATTATATGATTATAACAACATGAACCACTGGCATAGTGGTTGGAGGTGATTATTGATTAGCCACATTGATTTACAGGGAAATTCAGGCGTAGTATTGAAGAAATTCCTTCTAGAAGCTTGCCTGGGTGCTGGGCAAAGTTGTGAAGCAAAGGGAGATGGCTGGCTAAAGTAGACTCTGGCAGTAGAAATTGTTAAGAGAGGTCATTCAGTGTCAAAAGAGTGAATGTGAAACCAAGTTTAAAAGGCAGATTTACTCAGTGGACTGACGAGAAAGAAAACTCTTTCAGACAAGGG